>NC_089594.1:43979935-44279935 GCF_019320115.1 Miscanthus floridulus | reverse complement strand
TACCTACGGTTATGAGCAGCTGAGCTTCACGGGCCACACCCGGGCTCTTAAGGTTTTAGACTATAGGACAAATGGGCAGGTGCAAAAAAGAAAGAATAAAAAACAAAATTATGCTAAGGTAAAAATAAGGAACGGATGAGACAAGCTTCCCCAAACAAAGTAATTCATCACAAAATGAAAATTGATGTATTCGTCAATACAACTGTTCACACAGTGGCTCCCTCACAAACTTAAACTATTATATATGTTGGCTACTTCTACTGTTCCCCAAGCGCATAGATGGCGTCCATGCTCCAGTCATCGGCGTACCCTCTGTAGATAGTAGCAAAGTCCAGGTCCAGGTGTCTTCCAGAGGTAGGCACCAAGTACCGCAACAAGTTCATAAGTTCATGGGCATCATCCAAGAGCGTTTACTGCCACCAGACATAACCACCACTGCAAGGGCCCCGCCTAGTTCTGCTCCCTCGACTTTGTCGAGCACAATGGGTACCTCAAGGGCGTCACACCCATAGATGCTCAGCAGAAGAGCATGAAGCTCTAGACTTTCCCATACAAATAGAGCAGCTCCTGGATAGGGATGTACCCTCTGTAGATAGCAGCAAAGTCCAGGTCCAGGTGTCTTCCAGAGGTAGGCACCAAGTACCGCAACAAGTTCATAAGTTCATGGGCATCATCCAAGAGCGTTTACTGCCACCAGACATAACCACCACTGCAAGGGCCCCGCCTAGTTCTGCTCCCTCGACTTTGTCGAGCACAATGGGTACCTCAAGGGCGTCACACCCATAGATGCTCAGCAGAAGAGCATGAAGCTCTAGACTTTCCCATACAAATAGAGCAGCTCCTGGATAGGGATGTTGCCTGCCGAAGTATGGCCACCATAGCTGGAGGATGTCTCTAACATCTCATCAAACTTTATGAACTGGCCGACCTGAGTAGCTGCAGGGAAAAAACCCCCACTGGCGCGGTCCCAAGTAGTTTCCCCTCCGACAAAGCTTGCCCAGAGAAGATCCGCTAGAAGAAGTCCACGTGTGGCTTTATCCCAAGGAAGGCCTCACACACAGTGATGAAGCCGGTGATATGCAGCACCCTAGTTAGATTGAGGTGCTGCAGCTCCTAGCCCCACTCATTGAGGAGCCCACGCAGGAACCAGTGCGCGGGGTATCCTAACCCACGCTCATGGAAGGTGAGGAAGGAGACAACCTCGCCATCCCGAGGTCATGGGAAATACTCCCCCGTAGGAGCCCTCTAGTGCGACATATCACATGGACGTTAACTGGTTGACCACAAGTCTAGTAATCCATAGGAAAGTCATCATTACCATAGCCATCTGTTACCCATCCGGGATTTTTATCCAAATAATGAAAATAAATAAATATAACATGGGGTTCATGAGGCTCAAAAGGCTGACACTAGTTTAACTACAATTAGCTTTTAGTGAGTCATCTTTTAGCAATTGGGTGGCAACAGGTTTATTCACAAGCCCATGTAAACACATGATTAGGTAAACATGAATAATGAATAGCATAAACGGATAATCATTAGTGATCATTTATTCCATAAGGGTCCAAGGCCGCTCGTGACCGTGAGTACGGCTGATATACCAGTATGTTTTACACTCTGTAGAGGTTGTACACTTTCACTATGAGTCGTGATACCCATATGCCCGGGTTTATAACTCCTAAAACACTTCCAAGGTGAGTAGGCAGGGTTCACTATGAAGCCTTTCAAAGGTTTGTCTAAGAAGTTAGGGCCATTAGATTCACTTGGCAAATAGATGTACGAACCCCCTTGTCAAATAGCACAATTCCATCACGGTTATACACATAAGAGTAGAGGTTGTCCTATACCCGATTCGGCAAGCCATTCTTACACCATAAAGGTAATCTCTAACAAGCTAGAAAAGATCCTCGTACTGAGCTAAAGCCAGAGCCATGTAGCCCTCACAGCTGTACTATAAGTCCCAGATGTTCACTTACAGATAAGACATTAGGGAGAGGAATTTGAAGCATTTAGAAAGTAGCTAAACACTCCAGCCCCCTATTTCCAAGTTGTTAAAAGTCATCTTTTAATGTTTATTGCATATACCATTAGTCAAGTTACAAAATCATGGTTTAGTTGAGCACTAGCAAAGCTACCCAATGCATATCCCATAGGAGACAAGGTATAAGTTCAATTCTAGGGAATCCCTATCAAGGTGACACATGCAATATGAATTAAATGTATTAAAGTTTATAGGAAATAAGCGGTAGAGTCTTACTGCCTATGACCGGAAGGTCCCGGGTTTGAGTCGTGGTCTCCTCGCATTGCACAAGCGAGGGTAAGGCATTGCACAAGCTCTCTGCACTGGGTACGCCCCTTTAAAGTTAATCGAAAACAAGGATGATCCCATGCTATACTTGCCTTGAACAAAGTGTTCTTGCTGATCCTGCTCGTCAAAGTAGTACTCTTGATCACCCATAAATTGCTCACCATCAATACTTGATAATCACAGCAACATATAAGCATCCAAAAGCAATCATGCATAGCAAACAAAGGATATAGATTAGAATAGTACACCAATTAGCATAAAATCAAGATGAAAAGTTTATAAAAGAAATCTACGTCTTGCTACAAACACACAGACGTGAAGATCACAAAAATCGGAGCTAAAACGAAGAAGTTATGAATTAAACAAGATTTCCTTTATGAAAAGTTGAAAACATACATAACAGTAGTATGAACATGTAGATTACACAATTATGAACCTAACACAACTTGAATGGATCAAATTAGAGTTAAAACGAAGATTTTAGGTGTAAAACAAGATTAGTTGCAAAATTGTAAATAGATGAAAACGTATTTTAGATCTAACCGGTAAAACAACGTTTTTAGAAGAAGAAAGCGTATTTTGAATCTAATCCGAAAGAAAATACGTTTTCAAAAATAGAAAACATATTTTGGGGAATACATCAAGGACCGCGGGTTTGAACTTAGAATCTTGCGAGGGTTCTTTTGCAATTTTACCGGCCGAATCGGTATCATGAAATCTGGACCGTTGGATTAAGATCGGACGACCCAAAATAGATCAGGAGGGGAAGGCCACCAGCGTCGAGCAGAACAGCGATGGCACCATGGCCGAGCATGGCGGTGCGAACGGAACTTAGCCTACGGGCTATGGTGGGATGAACCAAAGGCACTGGAAGATAGAAGAAGGAACAGAGAGCTCGGCTAGGTAGCTTACCGAGGCATGGAGCGATGGAGGGCGACGTAGTGTACGGTGTAGCGGGCGGCTCATCGGCAGCTAGGGTTTGGCGGTGCCGTGTCTCGGTGATTCGGCGAGGGCTGCTGCTAGTTCTAAGATGGAATAGAGAGGCGGCGGGGTCGGCTGCTATTTAAGGCCAAGGAGTCTTGGGTGGCACGGCAAAGCGAGTCATTGTGCCGGCGGAGTCGGAGTCGATGGCGGCGGAGAATCCAGCTCGGTCATGCGCGAGGAAGAAGAACAGTGCACCGCTGACATGTGGGGCCAATTGGTCAGTGACTCGCGTGGGGAAGAGAACGGCGCGACCCGAGTGATGCTGTTAGGCTGGCCTGCTGCGGAGGGAATGGGCCACCTACGAAGACTTGGGTTGTAGCGGGGAAGCGGGAGGAAACTGGGCCACGTGGGCGACTGGGCCACGCGGGGAGAACCGCTGGGCCAGATCCAAGAGAGGGAGAAGGGAGAAAATAAAATTCCTTTTCTAATTTTCTCAACACAATTTCAAATCCAATTTAAATCCAAATTTAAATTATTTTGCAAATTTTGATTAAACCAAAGCATCATAAATAAAATATGCAGCAACATGTATGCACATACATGTATGTAAACCTTATATTTGATTTTATTTTTAACAAAGTTATCATTTTTTTAAATTTAAATGCTCACAAAATGCATAATTAAATCATTTTCTCCTATTTTAAAATCTTGTAAATTTTAGGGTGTTACAAATAGGCAAGGCTACATAGGAGAGAAATATACTCTATGTTGTGTTGTCTCAATAGTTTGCATTATATTAATAAAGAAAAAATTCTTCACAATTATATAGGTAAGAAATCTTCAAAAATTTATGTGAAATTGATCGTTCGTCATACCATGATTTGATATATATTAGACTATTAATAATTTTATGGTTTGATAACTTTTATTTGTCTACATATTTATTATAAGACATAAGTCTAACATTGCTATTCTTTTATTTATATATGAATTTTTCTAGACACGTGCGTGTCGCACCTGCATTTCCACTGGTAGAAAGGAAACTAAGTTTCAATTCTATTTGATAACTTCCATCAGATTTTAGCGAAGACCTCCATGATCACCATCTCTACCAAAAGTCTACAACGATTTTTCACGTTCTTTCTTAATTCTTCATCATTATGCAGCAGTGACAATGGTCTGAATCAGTTAGGTTGTTCTAAAAATGATCTGCACAACGGTGTTAGACTTCACTACAAGAAAACGACCTTCTACGACATTGCACTTCTGTTGTAGAACCCAAAAATTATGTCATGTTTCACAATTTACGACGCACGTGCGATGAAAATGCATTTGTCACCTATTCCCCGTACCTAATGATGTTCCGGAACAAAACTGGCATTCTCGTCGTAATTTTTGCAATGTTCATACTTGCGTCGTTGATTTACGACGCTCAGTTTTCGTCGTTATCAAGCAAAGAAAACATCACAAACACATTCACCATGGATGATTATGCATGTGCCACATAGGATAATAAAACATCATAAAATATTGTTGTCATATGATGTGACAATGACTAGGATCTAACGTGGCAATTTAATATAAAGATTTAAATCATCACAAAATCTTTGATGGCCCAACAAAGCTTCAGATCAATAACATTCAAACAATTATCATAGTTTCAGATCAATCAAATAATTGTTCCTATTCCAATCTAAGCATCATATAGGTCAAGACTAGTATGTTATTATGTTTTCCCAGGTGCACAAGTTACAAGACCATTATTAAACCTAAACCAACACTAAGTCCTTAACGCCAAGTACAACTGCAACTACACAGTTCTCCAATTTTCGACAATGGCTCGCAACATTTTCAATCCATGGATGGGCCCTGAAAGCAACAACGGTAAGAAGTTAAGCAAAGTAAACATAACCAAGGATAAGAGATAAGACATTATAGACCAAAACATGATTTTTTCACTATTATACCGCAACGCAGAAACATGATCTTCCTCACATAAGGGATATAGTTTGCCTACTATATAGATGACTATTCACCATGCCTATAAGGTTGCAACACATGCATCTTCTTCAGTAAGAAATTGACTTTTCTGTCGTACCCATTCAATTTTTGCTACAGCCAAGGATATTACAGTAGCTAGAAATTGATGATCTTTCAAGTAGTATCAAGCTAAACATTAAAAAATACATATATGTGTTTCGGTTGTCAATACAAATAAGCATGGTGAAGAAGCTAAATGAAGCAATGACCATTATGTGTTTCGGTTGCAAAATTTACTAGCTCATGTGTTGTATTACAGAGGCGTTGTTATGTTGAGCTGGGAAAGACAACACTTACCACCAATTCAATCAAGTGGTTTTTACCTGATCAAGCTTGAGATGGCAAACAAAGTTTGCTGCAAGTTTCCCACAGCTACCAAATGTCAACCTTAAAATTAAACTAAATTAGATCAGATACTTGCTTCAACATGTTTGCAAAAAATGAGACCAAATATAGACAAGTTAAATTTACTTGCTTGAACATGTTTGCAAATAGCGAGACTAAATGTCACACTCGATTTTAAGGACAAAATCGGATGCACATCATATGTATGCCAGGATCAATTTATTCATACATATGACGACTTCATTACAGTATCATAGCAATGTTCTTACTTTAACGATAACATCATTACAAAATGACCTGTAGGTCTGAAAGAAAATTGCATAAACTTTATTTAACTCCAGCGGAATAGGACTCCATCTTCACAGGAAGGTTGACTGGGGGCAACACCAGCCTAGAACACGTCGTCAGGGTCGAACGCACCGTCTTCAACGCACTCCTCGTCGTCACCAGCGTCTAGGTGGGGCAGCAGAGAGGACAAAGAGGAAGGGTGTGTACATCGAAATGTACTTCACAAGTTTAGGAAAGTATGACATGAGGGCCAACATAAGGAAATGCTTATAAGGTTGGACACACGTGCTTAAGCGACACATCCTAATTTTCCTTAAATCCTTAGCACCTAATTACTAGGTGAAATCTACCTTCTCCTCAAGAACCATCTGAACCAACATACGGATCCCATCCGAGCAAACCAACCATTTCCTTACCAAGGGAACCACCCATCCAAACCAAAGTCGTCTAATCACGAAGAAGTCCAGGCCGCTCTTGTCCGTGAGTACGACTGATATATCAGTTTTACACTCTACCGAGATTGCACACTTTCACCACGAGTCATGATGTAACACCCCAGGTGCCACGCAACCCAAGGATGCTACACAACTACACCACAAAATGCCGAACTAGAAAATTTCGGCAGCAAATACCTTGAAACCAGCCCAACGCGGAAGCAACAAATAGATAGATTATCAAGTGTGGTTCTCTAATATAACAACTACTCGACTTAAACAAACATGAATAAGGATACTCACATCTCATAAACTTAAAAGAACACATCTTAGCATTATGTAGGATCCCGTGAAAGTGTATGTAGTGCAACTAACCCACTTCCCTCCATGCTAGCATCAAAAGACAACCTGGGGAGGGGAAAACAAGAGTGAGATTGAATAATCTCAGCAAGCGAACTACTTCAACAGGCTATTTAAACCACATTAGATTAACCAATCATTCGATAAAGTAACAAGTATTAACATCTCCACCAATCTACTTGATATACCAAGAATTATGCGATCATGGCAATGGCAAAAACAACATTAGTCTGTACAAT
Source organism: Miscanthus floridulus (assembly GCF_019320115.1). Taxonomy (NCBI): domain Eukaryota; kingdom Viridiplantae; phylum Streptophyta; class Magnoliopsida; order Poales; family Poaceae; genus Miscanthus; species Miscanthus floridulus. The sequence continues at coordinate 44,272,997 of NC_089594.1, read as the reverse complement.
AGTTACCATAACAATTGATATAAGGTCCATGTAGAACAATAGTTAACAACCCTCAAAAGCCATAGCATATAGGCCTCCATAACAACTAAAAATATAGGTAGCATAAATACAGAACATATACCTAATGCAGAACATATACCTGAAAAAAATGGAATAACATTTGCAATGGCATTGAAGCCCATACGAATGCACTGCAACAACACATATAATATCTCCACAGTCCATAGGCCATACCATAATACACATCACCATAGAGAAGCATCACTTATCATGTTAGTCATTGCAACTCTATCACGCCAATATTTCAAATATCCATACATAACAAATATGCGAATGGCAAGAAGCTCACATACGATATATTCGAAATCCCATAAGTAACATCCCAGTGTATGTCGGCACAAGGTAACTTCATCACATCCCACATCCAAAACATTCTGAATTATATATCAATGCACATGAACTCCTGCCTTCACACCTATTAAGGTGTGAAGTTGTATCGGCACCCAATAAATGATGATGTATGCATATGCCTGCATATGAACTCCTGCCTTCATACCCAACAAGGTATGAAGCTGCATCGTTATGACGATGTTGTACCGGTACGGTCGCAACCATAGGTTCGCGACATAACTCCAAATGCCATGCAATGCAATGTGATGCAATGCCACAATATAAATGCTATCTTCAGAATCCAAATACCACATACTCCATAATGACAAGAGAACAAGCCATGATAATATATACGGAGAGATGCATAAAGAGCTTATTCAACATAAATAGTATCAACCATGATTGAATTATAAAATCTCATGTATGCCAAGTATCAATGAAATCATTCTCCATATCATGTTATCTATGGGTCACCTTCATTTTAACAGGTATAGGATAGAATGTAAGTATTATCTTTTTAAATATGGAGTAAAGCACCAAATCTGTAATCTAAGCCCAAACCATGTATATCATATTTAAAAAGGAACTTCTAAAATAGTGCTAGTCAGCCCGTAACTTAATTCTTAAGTTTGAACAAACATATACCCAAAGACTTCTAGAAACTACTTCTGACCCTACTCATAACCCAAAACTTCATTTGGTCCGCACGTGTTAGCCCTAGGAGACAAAAAGTAGCATAATGCCACAGTTATTTTCAAACACCAAGATCAACATAATGCTATAACAAATCCATCAGCTATTAAGCCACTAAGGATTCCATAGACTTCGTCTATAGTAAAAGAATCATGAGATAGTTTAAATTACCAAGTTTGTGCCACATGTGCAATATACTATCAGCCTCAACCATGAATTCGAAAACCATCATCCATTGAACATTTCATTTATCTATGCAGCCATGTCGAATTAAAAAGGAATACACCCACACATAGCTGTACTAGTAACATCATATTTATACTTCTGCCATAACTATGAGCATCCTGTATGTTTTTCAGATTACCACATATAAGTATGTATGCTGCATTTTATAAGTGGAGGCAGTAAAGATAGCATGTTAAAGTGGTAGCAACACAACAGCAACATTCACTTGCCTTTACCGACGATGAAAACGGACGCTAGTTGCGTCTCGAAGTGACTCCACCTGAACATACATGTTTTTCAATTTGCAGCAGTACCAAAGATGTATATAAACAGCAAACAAATGCTTCATATGCTCGGAAAAACCCCCACAAACAAGGCCTGACAACACTCTGGAAATTCAGCCAACAGCAGCACTGCTGCTTCATCTTTTTGTATCTTTTAATCTATTAAGGCTATGATAGCAAACAAATACACTTTGGGGATCTACACAACAAGACCTACAACTTTCATGAAGACATTATATTTTTATCATGCTTAAAAGATGGCCTAATCGGCAGTTGAAAACAGGCTTCAGAATTTGTCTAACAATTGAGACAGCAGACTTCACATTTTTATAACTCCATATCCATTTGTCCAAAAATTATGAAATTTGGCCAGATTGCAAATCATCTCATGGTATACAACTCTCATATTTATCACATTTGCAGATAGGGTCAGCAAGGTGGCCCAATGAATGAGCAAAGAATAACGGAACATTCTGCAGAGAAAACAGTACCTCTAACTTCAAAAATCTATATCTAGAGTTCCTCTTATCCAAAAGCCATGATCTTTACCAATATGGAAAGCTAATGAAAATGCTACAAGTCTCCTATAATTTGTAAAGTCATATAAATCCTCTAAGGTTCTTCAAATCCGGCTAGATCCAGCTCTGTCCAGATTTTCGTCAGAAAATAGCAGCTAGCTTAGAAAATTCATCTCTCTCAAACCATCTGGGCTAAAATCATGAAATTTCACAGGCAAACAGATCTGAAGGTCCTCTATAACTTCCATATTATCAACTTGTTGAGGAAAAATCGTTTAGGTCAACTAAACCACATGAACAGTAACACTGCTCGAGCTCCAGGACAGCAGACCCTAGGTTGACATCCAAATGGTGATTCCCCCACAAACCCACTAATCCCCATGACCAAGAAACATCTAAGCACCTCAATTAACAGTTTTAAAGTGGATTCACCTCACCTTGGATATTCCCCAAACCTAGGGCAGCAGGAAGAGATGGGGAAAGGACTAATCTCCATGAAAGACGCACCTCTTCTTGCTCCTCTTGACATCCCCGATCCGTTTTGTTGGATCCCCCCAAGGGTTTGGCGCTGCAGAGCTTGGATTCAAAGGTAGGCAGCCATGGGAGGAGGAGGGAGAGAGGAAGAACATGAGGAAGAGGGGAGGGTCGGTCAGAGGAAGGAGGGGGCGTGAGTGAAGGAGGGGCTGGCTGGCTGGGCCTTTAGCAGGCCTCCCCTTCCCTATCTTTCTTTTTTTTGGGTATTACATTCTCCCCTCCTTTAAGGAATTCGTCCCCAAATTCTACCACTCAAAAACGTGAATAGAGAAAGATATTGTTAAAGCATCCAAGGTACCCCATGTGGCACCACCACTCAAGAACACGGGTCCATGCTTGAACTTAATTGTCTACCAAAACTTTAAATCTCTAAAGCATTCCATGATTACTCCAAAACATTGCACCGAGCACCCTTATTCCTAAGATGAATTAATATCATAGGGATAGAATACCTCACACACCAAGAACAATATTCCACGCCAAACACTAGCCTCAAAAGGCCAAAACTCTGTTAATATACCAAAATGCATGAGAACCCATGTAGGGCACAAAAATTCATATAGAAAGTAAACCCCTACTATTATAACTGACTTCAAAGCAACCCTTTCATCAAATCCATCTTTCATACTTCCTTTAAACTTCCAAAAGAAAGAAGAAGACGAGCTAAAATGCCCATAGATTCTAGCATAACTTTAAAAGGGCACTTAACTCTCCCCCTTAGCATGATCCAACAAACTCATGCACAACTACTCATAGCATACCACCACAACATAATTGCACCTCAAGAATTGATTTAGCTAAAGCGACAAAACTCAAGACAGAACTCCAATCGAAACAAAATGATCTAACTAGACTCCTTGATCTAACCATCACTTAGCAACAACTTGGTTCTGCCACATGTACTAGCTTCAACATGGTAACTACAAACCACACACCACATTCACTTGTAGGCTCTAAGAGAGCCATGTAGGTAACATGAAGATAAAATAAGGATCACGAGTTATAGCGTGACGGAAACCCTCAAACAAGAAGCCATAGCCATCTTTACTATGACCCAATTGACTATAAGCCAAAAACATGAACTCATTTAACCTTAGAACCCACTCAACAAATAAGTCTTGCTAACTTGATTGTTAATGCCATAAAGAATGCACACATGACAAAGGTCAACTAAACAACATGGAACCAACCAAACAACACCTTAGATATTTTTTTTGTAAGGCAAGATCAAGCCTACATCAACCCACAATTAGATCAGCCCAAAAGGAATCCTCAGAAAGCACCCAATTATCAAAAACTCCACCATGATTCCTATATCATGCAAACCACTCTGACTACATATCCCAAGAAACACATAGAACCAAATCATGACCTTTAAGGACACTAGGAGTAACCAAGCATGCCAAAGAACACTACATAGCCACCATGGACCTAGTCAAACACTTCAAGAAGGCACCTAAAAAGCAAGCTCTTATGCTCTAATTAGGTTTGAGGCAACAAGCGCAAACTCCACAACATCACAGATATATCTAACACTTGTAACCTCCCAAAACTCAACATGGATCCTCTTAATTCAACTTTGTGATTGGAAGGCCTTACACCATGCAAAGGTCATACTAAAACATCGTCACTCCAACCTACAGGACAAGGCACCAACGATCCACCACTCCGATATATCGAAGAAAAATAGTTAGAATGCACGGCATGGGGGCCAGTCCACCCGTCACCCAACTATTAACTTCAAACATGGATTGTTGGATCGCAACCCTAACACTCAGACAACCCTCACTCAACAATGCAGAAAAGAGTATTGTGGGGGCCCTCCACTCAACCCATCTGCATTGCCAAACTATACATTCTCTAATCTTTCAAACTTCTAGGGTCCTTCAAACCACAAGGTCTACAAAACTTCTCAACCCACAAGAACGCTCCACCATTGAGTAAGACAACACATTGATGTTAAACAACCACAAAAACATATTGCAGGATAAATTCAAGACTGACAACAATTATATTATATTACAAGCGAAAGCAATGACGCATATAAGTGGCAACCATGCATTCCGAATTAAGGTACCAATAACATATAATACCATAGTCATGGGCATATAAGACAGTCAATGCAAAATAATAATGCCATGTATCAAAAGTGTATGCTACTACACCAAGAATTCAAAACAATAATCCATACCAACCAACCATATCAAAGAGTAAAGTATCATGATAGAAACTCATCATACCCTTAAAGAAAGAAGGTGACAAGCAATTATGCAAACCCAACCCATCCTACATGTGCAAGTGTGTCAAATTAAGCCTTATTTCACTGAGAATCTAAAACCTGCTCTGGTACCAACTGTAACACCCCAGGTGCCACGCAACCCAAGGATGCTACACAACTACACCACAAAATGCCGAACTAGAAAATTTCGGCAGCAAATACCTTGAAACCAGCCCAACGCGGAAGCAACAAATAGATAGATTATCAAGCGTGGTTCTCTAACATAACAACTACTCAACTTAAACAAACATGAATAAGGATACTCACATCTCATAAACTTAAAAGAACACATCTTACCATTATGTAGGATCCCGTGAAAGTGTATGTAGTGCAACTAACCCACTTCCCTCCATGCTAGCATCAAAAGACAACCTGGGGAGGGGAAAACAAGAGTGAGATTGAATAATCTCAGCAAGCGAACTACTTCAACAGGCTATTTAAACCACATTAGATTAACCAATCATTCGATAAAGTAACAAGTATTAACATCTCCACCAATCTACTTGATATACCAAGAATTATGCGATCATGGCAATGGCAAAAACAACATTAGTCTGTACAATAGTTGCCATAACAATTGATATAAGGTCCATGTAGAACAATAGTTAACAACCCTTAAAAGCCATAGCATATTGGCCTCCATAACAACTAAAAATATAGGTAGCATAAATGCAGAACATATACCTAATGCAGAACATATACCTGAAAAAAAATGGAATAACATTTGCAATGGCATTGAAGCCCATAGGAATGCACTACAACAACACATATAATATCTCCACAGTCCATAGGCCATACCATAATACACATCACCATAGAGAAGCATCACTTATCATGTTAGTCATTGCAACTCTATCACGCCAATATTTCAAATATCCATACATAACAAATATGCGAATGGCAAGAAGCTCACATACGATATATTCGAAATCCCATAAGTAACATCCCAGTGTATGTCGGCACAAGGTAACTTCATCACATCCCACATCCAAAACATTCCGAATTATATATCAATGCACATGAACTCCTGCCTTCACACCTTTTAAGGTGTGAAGTTGTATCGGCACCCAATAAATGATGATGTATGCATATGCCTGCATATGAACTCCTGCCTTCATACCCAACAAGGTATGAAGCTGCATCGTTATGCCGATGCTGTACCAGTACGGTCGCAACCATAGGTTCGCGACATAACTCCAAATGCCATGCATTGCAATGTGATGCAATGCCACAATATAAATGCCATCTCCAGAATCCAAATACCACATACTCCATAATGACAAGAGAACAAGCCATGATAATATATACGGAGAGATGCAAAAAGAGCTTATTCAACATAAATAGTATCAACCATGATTGAATTATAGAATCTCATGTATGCCAAGTATCAACGAAATCATTCTCCATATCATGTTATCTATGGGTCACCTTCATTTTAACAGGTATAGGATAGAATGTAAGTATTATCTTTTTAAATATGGAGTAAAGCACCAAATCTGTAATCTAAGCCCAAACCATGTATATCATATTTAAAAAGGAACTTCTAAAATAGTGCTAGTCAGCCCGTAACTTAATTCTTAAGTTTGAACAAACATATACCCAAAGACTTCTAGAAACTACTTCTGACCCTACTCACAACCCAAAACTTCATTTGGTCCCCACGTGTTAGCCCTAGGAGACAAAAAGTAGCATAATGCCATAGATGTTTTCAAACACCAAGATCAACATAATGCTATAACAAATCCATCAGCTATTAAGCCACTAAGGATTCCATAGACTTCGTCTATAGTAAAACACCAACCGGGACTAAAGGGGGGTCTCTAGGGTTGGCGTTCAACGCCTCGCGGCAGGACTTTTAGTCCCGGTTGGTGTTACCAACCGGGACTAAAGGTCCCTCTTTTTTTCCTTTTTCTGGTTTCTATTTTTGGTTTCTTTTTTCATTTAATGATTAGTTAGTTTTGAAATTAAAATATATTTTCGAATACGCTGCTAATAGTAATATATAATAGTAATATATATGTGTACTTTGCACGCGTAAGTTTTCGTTCGAACTTTGTACATAAATAACAAACAAATATATGCTTCCTTACTTTGTACACCATACTCTATATATATTACAAATGTTTGATATATAAATTGTTTAGGTCCTTAGGAATTCACTCCTCCAGATTTGGATTCCATGTTTCGTTCGGGTCATTGTAGAACTCGCCGTTGGGGTTGATGACCTGGTCATTGAGAAATCCTGCTATAGTCTCTCGAATTGCTTTAAGTTGGTCAAGTCGTATGACTCTTTTCCTCAACCATTCAGTCTTCAATAAAAGTTAAAGGAAAAGTATTAATATATATATATATATGTATGTGTATTGCTCATGTAATTACTTATACAAATGAGAGCAATAAAGAAATTGTAAATATACGATCGAAATAATATGAAGGAAAAAGTTTTTATATACGTACTTTGAGACGCTCTTTAGGAGTTCTCTTTGAGTACGCCATGATGAACTCGCAAACATAGTATCCGCAGTAGTTGTTACCCTGCTCCTGCCTTAGAACCCACTTTTACGAAAAAAAATCAATTAGGGTGAATTGAAATCATCATATGGTGTTAATTGAATATAAATGTGTAGTTATAGTACTTACTTTGTGTGCGATTACATCCAGTGGCTCTTTGCAATGTTTCATTTTTTGTTCCTCAATTAACCTTTTCCAAACCCTGCTCCCAATAAAATAAAAAAATAATTTAACCTTTAATAATTGTTGAGAGATCGGCGCCATTATATATATATATATGTTGTTATAGAGAAACTAAATTAATTACCCTTGTATAATATCTATCATGTCTCGATACTCCGTTTGTGATTTTCTCAACGAGTCTAAGATTTTCAATCTACTATTGGCCATATCGATGACCATCAATATCCAGTGATTGCTGCATAAACATATATATATATATATGTGTGTGTGAGAGAGGTAACTAGCTAGTAAGGAAATATTGATGTCCCATATATATGATCGACATTAATTACTTATAATAACACTCACTTGAAGTTGTAGGGGAAGAGTATCTCCTTCTTGTCGCGTTGGTTCACTAAGAAATTCATGAGATTTCTCTCAGGTTCTGGCTTATAATCCTTCGGGGGGTTAGGGTGTTTGAATACGACATATGGATCAACGAACCCAACATCATTATCCTTTCTCTTTCTAAGTTCTGTCATCTCATATCTGCATACATGAAAATAGTGAATATATATTATGAATATATAATAAAGAAATTGTGAATATAGTAGAAAATAATCACACTTACAGACAATAGCAGCTAATGAGACTTTTGTCGAGAGAGTCCAGGTGGCATAGTTGGTGTAATTCTGGAAGCTCGACATAGATAATGTCATTGCCACGGAAGTAATGGTGGTTTCTAATTCTGACAGAAATATAGATTTGTCCCGTAGCAGACGCCGACATGTACCACTCATTTAGCAGGTACATTTGCGTACCCAGTTCATCTAATTTCTCTGGGTTGTATAGACTCTGGCCTGCTACAAACTTCTTGTAAGGATCCACTTCTGGAGCAGATGGTCCTTCAGTGAGCACTTGGGCAAGGTTCAAACCAGTGTCATGATAAAACTAAAGCAACGACTCATAGCCGCCTACCTCCTCCATTAAGTTTAAGTTTGAACCATATTCGTTAGGAACGACAAGGGGGGGATTGATTGTTGCGATTGTTGTCCGAGTTGTGCAACACCTTTCCCTACTGTCTTCTTTTTTTGCGCCGCCTCATATGACTTGGTGAGAGAGCGGTCATAGTCCGATATCGGTTGTTTCGTGGCGCTCTTAAGAGAATCCCGTTTTTTTTGTTTCACCTTCTTTCTTTGCTGATCCGGAGGTAGGTAGAAGTATGATTTCTCCGGGTTGTCCCTCGCTCGTTGTGCCTGTTTTACACCTTCAAAGAAATCATGCACATCTTTTTGTACTGCATCCTTTAATTCCTGATCACTTTTCTCATAAGATAGTTTTTGGGGAACTGGATGAGTACTTGCTTTCTGCTTCTTTGCCGACGGGCGGGGCAACGGCTTCGTTTGCGGGGCGGACCTCTTAGGGGCTGGCTTCCTTGGAGGTGGGGGAGGCGTTGGAGACCGCCTTGGAGGCAGTGCAGACTTTGGAGGTGGCGGAGGCGTTGGAGACCTCGGCGGAGGAGTTGTGGACTTCCTTGGAGGCGGCGGAGGAGTTGGAGATGGTGGGGATGCAGCAGTGCCTTCGAAGGCGTCATCATTGCCCTAAGCACTATGATGGTCGGGAGAAGCAACAACTGGACTTAGGTTGGCGGAGGCCCTGCTTTGTGAGTACAAAAAATAATGAGATATAAGTAAATGCTTATTATTAGTCATGCACATAGAAAATTATCAAAAAAAATGTTTTGTTAACTTTTGTCCGCACCTAATGTCTGCTGGCGGTGGAGCAGACGCCCCAGGGATAATGATGTAGCGCTTGCGCCATAGTATATATGCCTTCTCTACTTCTCCTTGAGTCTTCTCTCCATCACCTCCAGGAATGTCAAGAACTAGATCCTCATAACCTTTGCTCACTTGGTCCACTGCAACCCTAGCATATCCAGGTTGTATTGGTGCCCCATGGATTCTTGGTGTCTTGGTAGGGTCTGGAGGAGTAAAAACACCGACAGTGACCTTGATTGTGTCATTCCCCCTTGGAACATGTAGCTCAATTGATGTCATTGGAATAGTGACATCATCCACGGGGAAGCGCAGCGCTGCGTCATCTTGCTTTGGCAGCTCAGTGGAAGCGCAGCTGCTTTTCAACTGACCAGGGGGGCTAATATTAACATTCATTCCTGGCTCTGATGCCTGCCTCTAAGCACTCATTGCTATCTGCACTTGCTTTCTGATTTCTTCCTACAATCTTGCTTCCATTGCTTTTTCTCGCTCCTTTGCTTCAAGCACCATTTCCTCCAACACTGCCACCCGCGCTGCTTGCTCCTCCTTGCTTCTCTGGCGGCTTCGGTAGGTTTCCCTGTCATCAGGAAAACCATGAACCCATGGAGTGTTGCGTCCTAAGCCTTTGGTTCGGCCAGTGTGTTCAGCAGTCCCGATGGCATACGTCAGCTTATCCTTCTCTCTATTGGGCTTGAACGCACCAATCTCTTTGGCTTCTATAGCAAAAGCCAATCGGCGTGCTACTGTTTCGAGTTTTGGCCCATACACTGCTCGATCAGTCTGTGGGTCGAGTCTTCCTCCATGACCGAAAAACCAATTCTTCGAGCGTAGGGGCCACTTGGCTGATTCTGGTTCGATCCCCTTGGCAATAATGTCCGCTTCCATTTTTTGCCACTTCAAAATGGCAGTATCGTAGCCACCTGATCCCATGTCATGGTGGTATACCTTTTTTCGGGCATTCTCTTGGTTCCTTCTCACCCGTGCCTCACCCTCTTCTGATGTCTTGTACTGTACGAAAGCATTCCAATAGGCCCTCTATTTCGAGATCGGGCCCTTAGCAGTAACCCAATTTGGTGTTTTGTTCTTCTTGATGTATGTGTTGTATAGGTATTTCTTCCAAGTCTGGAATTGTGTGGCCATCTTCTTCATAGCCCACGATTGAACTAGCTCCTTCAATTCATCATCGTTGATATCATCATAATCATCCGCTTGCAACATGAAATGGGCAAGGATATCATTCTAGAGCAAATTCTTGTCAACATCAGGGACAAAACTAACATCAGGCTCATTGATCTTTTTCTTCCATTCACGGATACTGATCAGAATTCTATCCCTTACAAGGTACCCACAGTGTTCCACAAATTTCCTTTTATGTGGACCAAGTGGTTCGCCTGTCTCGATCTTGAATTCCGATATTATGTACCGGCCCTCCAGTGGTTTCTTCGGTCCTCGAACATTTTTGCTCTTCGCCGTTGTGGTCACCGATCCAGAGGGCTACATATAAAAAAATAATAAATAAATATCTTTTGTACATAGAAATATATACAATATTCCACATATAATATATATTTAGTATATATACCTCGCCTGTATTTTCTTGCAAAACATTTTCTTGCTCATTTTCAAGAGCTAGATATTGACTTCCGTCATCAACATCCTGCGCATCTCCTCCAGCAATAATATTCATCATTTCTTCATCCATGTTGTCTCCTAGGGCAGCCATATCTAACAAATTTAACAAAATCTAAGTCACATATATAAACAAGTCACATATATAAACAAGTCATATATATAAACAATTCATATATGTAAACAAGTCATATATGTACAATTCGCCCTAGCGAGAACGACAATTCGCCCTAGCGAGAAGGGCAAATCGTCGTTCTCGCTAGGGCGAATTCGCCCTTCTTGCTAGGGCGAATCGTCGTTCTCGCTAGGGCGAATTCGCCCTTCTCGCTAGGGCGAATCGTCGTTCTCGCTAGGGCGAATCGTCGTTCTCGCTAGGATGAATCGCGGCGTACGTTGCTACGCATATACAACACAACGGGGCGGCGTTGCTCCGCATATACAACAACAGGGCAGCGTTGCTCCGCATATACAACAACAGGGCGGCGTTGCTCCGCATATACAACAACGGGGCGGCGTTGCTCCGCAGTTACAACATACACTGCATACACACAAGTCATATACCATACACACAATGCAAGTCATATACCGTGTGCTCGGCGGTGAGCTTCGGTGGGCATCGGGGCGATGATGGCCGGTGTCGAGGGTCGGCGTAGGGTCGGCGGCGTAGTGGCAGTGGGGGCGGCGTAGGGTCGGCGGCGTAGGGTCGACGTAGGGCCATCGATCTGGGGCGGCGTGTCGGTGTGGCGTGCGGCCGTCGATCTGGGGCGGCATGTCGGTGTGGGCGGAACCGGTGGGGATCAGGGGCCGGCGCGAGGTGGAGGAGGGGCGCCGGTGGGTGCGAGGTCGAGGAGGGGCGCCGGGGCGCCGATGGCCAAGCGGCGGGGGTTGGGGGCCGGCGTCGGGGCGTCGGTGGGCCGAGCCAGTGGGGGTCGGGGGCCGGCGTGAGGTCGAGGAGGGGCGCCAGTGTCGTCGAGGTGGGCTGCATCGGTGAGGTGGCATGCGGGCGAGGTGCGGCGTCGGCGTCGGCGGCGGTAGACTTAGGGCAGTGGAGAGGAGGAAGAAGAGGGGCCGGGCGGGTGCTTATATAGGTGGAGAACCTTTAGTCCCGGGCTCAACCACCAGCCGGGACTAAAGGTCCTTTAGTCCCGGGCGTTCACAGGGCCCGGGACTAAATGTCCCTGAGGGGCCGGGGCGGGAGTAGAGGAAAATACCTTTAGTCCCGGGCGCCGCCACCAGCCAGGACTAAAGGTGTTTTGGCGGGCAACAAACATGCAGTTTCACTGCCCACCAATTCATTAGGATTTTACTTTGCTTTATTAAATACAATTGATAAAATGTTTGTTAAATGCACAGAAAATTAAATACAAGGCATAAAAATGTTTTAAAAAATATAGATTCTATTTTGCTTTATTGTACACAGCAAAATTCTGTGACCTAAAGTTTTAATTTTTTTTAACAAGTTTTAAAACATAATATTGTGTTTAAATTACTATTTCGATAATGCAAAAATATAATGTTTAATTAAATTCAGAAAAACTCTTGTGTTTCGACTGGAAATTTGTTTTCATATCATTTGAACGTGACATTATCCCACCATCAAACATAAATTTGTTTTCACATCATTTCAACGCGACATAATCCCAACATCAAACATAAATTTGTTTTCACATCGTTTCAACGTGACATAACCCCACATTCAAACATAAATTCACAATTATTACATAATATCTCAAATACACACTATTGAACATCAATATATATATATATATATATATCAAGCGGGCACAGTAGTGAACTTCTTCTTGACGTATGTCCTTTGGTTATGATCGCGCCGTAACCATGGAGTGTCCTCATCGTTTAGCTGGATGCTAGGGTCTTTGTTCACTGTGAAGGGTAAAATTCGGTCATCCTTTTCATAATCTTCTGACATGTCTGACTTGTCTTCGATTCTGACGATGTTTCTTTTTCCTGAAAGAACTATGTGGCGCTTTGGCTCATCATTGATTGGGTGGTTGTCGTTTTTCCCTCTCTTCGGTTTTGTAGACATATCCTTGACATAGAACACCTGAGTCACATCCTTCGCAAGGACAAACGGTTCGCCTTTGTACCCAATATTGTTGAGGTCCACTGTTGTCATTCCATACTGGTTGTCGACTACTATGCCGCCTCCAGTCGTCTTTACCCACTGGCACTTGAACAAAGGTACCTTAAAATGAGATGCATAGTCCAGTTCCCATATCTCCTCTATGCGGCCATAATATGTTTGCTTGTTCCCACTAGGGTCGGTGGCATCTATGCGGACACCACTGTTCTGGTTGGTGCTCCTTTTATCTTGTGCTACTGTGTAAAATGTATTCTCATTTATCTCGTACCCTTTGTAAGTGAGGATATGCCACGATGGCTGCCTAGCCAACAAATACAACTCCTCATCAATACTCTCATCACCCTGACATTCTTTTCGCAACCAGTCGCTGAAAGTTTCCATGTGCTGACGCATAATCCATGCTTCAGACTTCCCTGAGAACTCAGATCGGAGGAGGTTCTTGTGTGTCTCGATATACGGATCTACCAAGGCGGAGTTCTGTAGAACTGTGTAGTGTGCTTTATTGAAATAATCATCACCCTTACCAATATATGTTTTCTTCCCTAGTGTCTCCTTTCCACTTAGTCTCCCCTCGTGTCGCGATTCAGGAACACCAATCGGGTTAATATCGGGAATGAAGTCAACACAGAACTCAATGACCTCCTCTGTTCCGTAGCCCTTGACGATGCTTCCTTCTGGCCGAGCACGGTTATGAACATATTTTTTTAGGACTCCCATAAACCTCTCAAAGGGGAACATGTTGTGTAGAAACACAGGACCGAGAATAGTAATCTCCTTGACCAGATGAACTAGGAGGTGTGTCATGATATCAAAGAAGGAAGGAGGGAACACCAACTCAAAGCTAACAAGACATTGAACCACATCATTCTATAGTTTCGCTAGATCCGTTGGATCGATTGCCTTCTGAGAAATTGCATTGAGGAATGCACATAGCTTCACGGTGGCTAGACGTACATTTGGCGGTAGAATTCCTCTTAATGCAACAGAAAGCAATTGAGTCATGAGCACGTGGCAGTAATGGGACTTTAAGTGTCCAAATTTCTTCTCTGGCACATTTATTATACCCTTTATATTCGAGGAGAATCTAGACGGTACCTTAATGCTATCTAGGCATTCAAACAAGCTGTCCTTCTCTTCTTTGCTAAGAGTGTAGCTGGCAGGACTTAAGTACTGGCGTCCATCATCTGTCTTCTCTGGATGCAGGTTATCTCATTCTTTCAAACACCGTAGGTCCTGTCGTGCTTCAATTGTGTCCTTAGGCTTCCCATACACGCCCATGAAGCCTAGCAGGTTCACACAAAGATTCTTCGTTAGGTGCATCACGTCGATCGCGCTGCGGACCTCTAGGACTTGCCAATAGGGTAGCTCCCAAAATATGGACTTCTTCTTCCACATGGGTGCGTGACCATTGGCGTCCTTCAAAATAGGTTGGCTGCCAGGTCCCTTTCCAAATATTACTTTCACATTATTGACCATATCGAGGATGTCCTCACTAGTTCAGTTGCGAGGCTTGGTCTGGTGGTCTGCCTTACCTTTAAAATGCTTGCCTTTCTTTCTTATGGGGTGATTTGCAGGAAGAAATCATTGATGCCCAAGGTACACGACCTTACGACACTTTTTCAAGAATATACCTTTCATGTCACCGAAACAGTGCGTGCATGCATTATATCCCTTGTTTGATTGTCCTGAAAGATTACTTAGAGCTGGCCAATCATTGATTGTTACGAACAACAATGCTCATAGGTCAAAGTGCTCCTGCTTGTGCTCATCCCACACGTGTACACCTGGCTTGTTCCACAAAAGTAGAAGTTCTTCAACTAGTGGCCTCAGGTACACATCGATGTCGTTGCCAGGTTGCTTTGGGCCTTGGATGAGCACCGGCATCATAATAAACTTACGCTTCATGCATAACCAGGGAGAAAGGTTGTAGATACATAGAGTAACAGGCCAAGTGCTGTGACTACTGCTCTGCTCCCCGAAAGGATTCATACCATCCGTACTTAAAGCAAACCTTAAGTTTCTTGCGTCACTTGCAAACTCGGGGAATTCTCTATCAATTGCTCTCCACTGGGACCCATCAGCAGGGTGTCTCAACATATTGTCTACCTTACGGTCTTCTTTGTGCCATCGCAACAACTTTGCATGGTCTCTGTTTCTAAAAAGACGTTTCAAGCGTGGTATTATAGGAGCATACCACATAACCTTGGTAGGGATTTTCTTCTTGGGACGTTCGCCCTCAACATCACCAGGGTCATCTCGCCTGATCTTATACCATGACGCGTGACATATAGGGCATGCATCCAACTTCTTGTACTCCGTGCCACGGTAGAGGATGCAGTCATTAGGGCATGCATGTATCTTCTGGATTTCTAATCCTAAAGGGCAGACTACCTATTTTGCTTCGTACGTAGTGCTGGGCAATTCATTATCCTTCAGAAGCATCTTCTTTTGGATTTTTAGCAACTCCGCGAATCCCTTGTTAGATACACCATTCTTTGCCTTCCATTGCAGCAATTCCAATGTGGTACCTAACTTTTTCTGCCCCGCATCACAAGTTGGGTATAGCAATTTCTTGTGATCCTCTAGCATGCGGTCGAACTTGATCTTCTCCTTTTCACTTTCGCATTCTCTTTGTGCGTCACGAATGGCCTGACCAAGATCATCAGCGAGCTCCTTCTCTGCCCCCGCCTCTTCTTCAGTGGGTTTCTCCTTTGCCCCCACCTCTTCTTTAGCTTCCCCCATTGCAGTATCATTGAAGGCACCATATTTAGCAAAAATGTCATCATCGCCCCATTGTTCTTCTTCACCTTCTTCCATTAAAACTCCGGTTTCTCCGTGCTTCGTCCAACAAATATAGTTTGCCATGAAACCCGACTTGAACAAGTGTGAATGAAGAGTCTTTGAGTTAGCATATTCCATCGTATTCTTACATATGGCACATGGGCAGCACATGAAACCATCGCGTTTGTTTGCCTCGGTCGCACGTAACAAAGAATGCACGCCGTCCATGAACTCTTGTGAGCGACGATCAGCATTGTACATCCAATGCCGACTCATCTGCATTACATGACATAAATACCGTATTAAAACCTAGAACATAATTAGTTAACTATACAACATGCATACCACCACAAAAGCTATAAATTTAAGAAAGCCTCGCTACAATGTAGACAATCCCAACTACCACTATAAACACTAAAGCTAAAATGCACTTCAGCAGAACAAGGATTTTGCGACCAATCTCAACTAAAACAAACATATCTCCCGTTTGTTCAACATCTTTGGGCTTCTTTGGCTGGATCACTGCATCATTAGCCACCATATCTGCCTATTGTGCAAGATATTTTTGCACGAGTTCAACATATTCTTCCTCCCAGTAGAAGCCTGAACATCTAGTGCCATCCCACTGAAATTAAAACATAAATTAGAACTTTAATCACAACCATCATGAAAATAGGTATAAACTAACCATAGTCATTAAATACGATAAAATAACTCACATTGCGATCCGGACACTTGTAGAAAATGCGACCCTTGTTTGGACCCTCCTTCTTCACTCGGTACTCCATCACAATCTTCGTCTCATCACAACACTTGCCGCATGCAATGAGTGGGAGGCCCAGCCTAAGTTGCTTTGGGAACCCATGAGAGGCCGAGGACCCGGAAGCAGTTGCCATCTACTCTCTAGACTCATTTTTTAATACACTATAAATTTCTCATTTTATAATCAAATAAAATTAAAAAAAAACTCTAAAATTCTCTCTATCTCTAAACAATGAAGTGTGCTATGCATGCTACAAATGAACGGTGAATACTAGTTTTTAATAGCTACTTTAACCTTCCTTAATGTAAATATGCAAACTTTAAGTGATTTTTGAGCTCAAATTGCTTACAAATGAAAAAAACCATAATAAAAAACCATATATATATATAATTATATATAGTGAACAAAATGAGATAAGACAATGGTGAAACATGAGAGTTTGAAGTTGGTAACCTTTAGAACCGAAGAATCGACGGAGGAATCGAAGAAATCGACGGAGAATCGAAGAAGAATGGATGGAAGAGCGAGAACACTGAGCTCTCGGGCGGGCTCGGGGAGGAAGAAGCCGGCCGGTATATATAGGGTGGACCTTTAGTCCCGGTTGGTGGATCCGATTGGGACTAAAGGTATGTTTTCAGCCACGGGCCACGCCACCAGCCGGGACAAGAGCTTTACTCCCGGTTGGATCCACCAACCGGGAGTAAAGGTCAACCTTTAGTCCTGGTTGGTGTATTCAACCAGGACTAAAGGTCCCCTGCCACAACGACCTGGCGCAGGAGCCGTTGGGCAGGGACCTTTAGTTCTGGTTGGATCCACCAACCGGGACTAAAGGTCTCTCTAGTCCCGGGTGCAAAAAATGCCGGGACTAGAGCCTGATTTGGCCCTTGGATCAAAGGTCTGTTCTCTACTAGTGAACCATGAGTTCAAAAACCATCATCCATTGAACATTTCATTTATCTATGCAGCCATGTCGAATTAAAAAGGAATACACCCACTACATAGTTGTACTAGTAACATCATATTTATACTTCTGCCATAACTATGAGCATCATGTATGTTTTTCATATTACCACATATAAGTATGTGTGCTGTATTTTATAAGTGGAGGCAGTAAAGATAGCATGTTAAAGTGGTAGCAACACAACAGCTACATTCACTTGCCTTTACCGACGATGAAAATGGACGCTAGTTGCGTCTCGAAGTGACTCCACCTGAAAATACATGTTTTTCAATTTGCAGCAGTACCAAAGATGTATATAAACAACAAACAAATGCTTCCTATGCTCGGAAAAACCCCTACAAACAAGGCCAGACAACACTCTAGAAATTCAGCCAACAGCAGCACTGCTGCTTCATCTTTTTGTATCTTTTAATCTATTAAGGCTATGATAGCAAACAAATACACTTTGGGGATCTACACAACAAGACCTACAACTTTTATGAAGAGATTATATTTTTATCATGCTTAAAAGATGGCCTAATCGGCAGTTGAAAACAGGCTTCAGAATTTGTCTAACAATTGAGACAGCAGACTTCACATTTTTATAACTCCATATCCATTTGTCCAAAAATTATGAAATTTGGCCAGATTGCAAATCATCTCATGGTCTACAACTCTCATATTTATCACATTTGCAGATAGGGTCAGCAAGGTGGCCCAATGAATGAGCAAAGAATAACGGAACATTCTGTAGAGAAAACAGTACCTCTAACTTCAAAAATCTATATCTAGAGTTCCTCTTATCCAAAAGCCATGATCTTTACCAATATGGAAAGCTAATGAAAATGCTACAAGTCTCCTATAATTTGCAAAGTCATATAAATCCTCTAAGGTTCTTCAAATCCGGCTAGATCCAGCTCTGTCCAGATTTTCGTCAGAAAATAGCAGCTAGCTTAGAAAATTCATCTCTCTCAAACCATCTGGGCTAAAATCATGAAATTTCACAGGCAAACAGATCTGAAGGTCCTCTATAACTTCCATATTATCAACTTGTTGAGGAAAAATCGTTTAGGTCAACTAAACCACATGAACAGTAGCACTGCTCGAGCTCCAGGACAGCAGACCCTAGGTTGACATCCAAATGGTGATTCCCCCACAAACCCACTAATCCCCATGACCAAGAAACATCTAAGCACCTCAATTAACAGTTTTAAAGTGGATTCACCTCACCTTGGATATTCCCCAAACCTAGGGCAGCAGGAAGAGATGGGGAAAGGACTAATCTCCATGGAAGACGCACCTCTTCTTGCTCCTCTTGACATCCCTGATCCGTTTTGCTAGATCCCCCCAAGGGTTTGGCGCTGCAGAGCTTGGATTCAAAGGTAGGCAGCCATGGGAGGAGGAGGGAGAGAGGAAGAACGTGAGGAAGAGGGGAGGGTCGGTCAGGAGGAAGGAGGGGGCGTGAGTGAAGGAGGGGCTGGCTGGCTAGGCCTTTAGCAGGCCTCCCCTTTCCTATCTTTCTTTTTTTTGGGTATTACACGTGCTTTCTCCATCATGCTTCACACTACCTAGGTGCTTAGCGGGGTCACACTACAAGGCCTTTACAAAGCTATAGTTCCCACCCCTATGCATTCACTAAGGATTCACTGAGGCCCCCTCTTGTGCCACCAAACTCTCCACAATACACAGAAATGGGCAGCTAATTACTTAGCCAGGGCCAGAGCCATATAGCCGTCATGGCTGCGCTGTTAAGCCAGGTTACATGCTCCGAGAACCGGTCCTCAGAATCCAAGCAGGAACAAGCACAAACCATTCCACCAGTTCCAACATCCAACAGAAAATATTTACCAAATTCTGACAACATACCACCACCATTTCCAACCATCCTGCCAGATTTCCTAGTCACCATGTTGCTAAAACATTACCATTCCCACGTTGCATAGATCATTAGTCAAGATTAAATTATAACATTCCCAACTCAAGACTGCAAGCTAAGCATTGACTTCTACCCATCCAAACCGGGTTTCAAGGATGATATGACAAGTTCTAGTAAACCCTAACACACGATCCAAATTAATACTGCATGCAAACCAATGGTCTAACTACTCTAACTCAAAGTAAAACAAAAATAGGAGCAAGTATGGTCAAGGACACTTGCCTTCATACTGGATTTGTTCTGGGATATCAAACTGCTGGTCCTGGAGGTTCTCGTAATCAGCACCTTCTCCTAACAAACAACAGACATGGCCCACAAAAAATAATAATAAACAGTACACCAAAAAGTATAAAAACATGATATAAGCTTTACTAACGTGAAGTACTCGTCGATACAAACTCGTGAGCGAAAGAACCACCTAAAACGGAGTTACGGTTTGAAAGTTATGGGCTTTTGAAATTAGTAGCAAAACTATAAATAAGAAAAACTTATTTTCAGATTTTAAAATGAATAAAACTGAAAAGGAAAAGGGCCAAGGACTGCAGGTATGGAAACTAGAAAATATAGGGGCTGAAATGGATGAATGGCATGACTCATGAAATAATAGTTTAATTTGACAGAACTGAAGAGGCTGGATTGCAAGTTCACGTGCACTATGCTGTGAACTCGGTCCACGAATCGTGGATCGCTGAGGAGCTGTGACAGCAGTCCACCATGAACCGTGTCCACGCTGAAGGTGTATTTGAAGTTGTATTTCTAGATTTATTTTCCTAAAGAAAAACGTCCTTAAAACGTGTATGACGTCGGAGTGACATCATCAAGCTAACAAAGAATAGGCACGTCCGATGACGGTGATCTTAGTGACGAATGCAGTACAGAGGAGACGTGCTCCACGGGGAAGCGGACGACGAGCTCCGGCGAGCGAGCACGCGTCCTGCACGAACGACCACGGGTTCCTGTCAAAATGATCGTGGTGTGAGAGCGAAGTCTCTGCGAGTTCAATGAAGGAGAATTGAAGAGGAGGCGGCTCAACCGAGGAGATCGCCGGCAGCCGAGGTCGACGCGGCAATGGTGACGGCGGCTGCGACTAGTGGCGCTGGAGTGGATATGGGAGACAAGGAGCAATCGGTTGATGGAGAAAGGATGCAGAGGGGATCGATCTTGGATTTTATAGTGAGAGGGTCAAGGAACGTGGACGGAATCGAGGCTCGATTCGCTGTCATCAACGGCGGCCGTCGGTTGAAGGCTATAATGGACTCCAAACTGCCGAGTGAAGGAGGGAGAGTGAAGAGGGGAATTGATGGATGCGTTTATGCGGTCTTTTTACTGCAGGAGTGAAGGAGGAGGGTTCAATGGAGATCAATTTCTCCATTTACGGAGTGCAGAGAGAGAGAAAGGGCTCTCGGCCGGAGGTTGAAGAAGACTTGACGGGTGGGCCCCGCCTGGCGGTGAGACACAAAGAGAGCACGCGAGTGGGCTGGCTGGGCTGGCCCGAGTCGAAGCGAGATGGGCTGCGCAGCCCAGGAAGGAGAGGGAGAGAGAGGGGAAGGGGGAGCTGGGCTGATCAGATTGAGCCCGAGAACGAGAGAGGTTTTTGATATTTTTCATTTTGTAAATATACGTTTAGAGTTCAAAATTCAAATCTTTTTCATTCTAAATCAATTTTAAAATTCTTTTAAATCATTTCTGAGTTTCGGAAATTAACTCCAACCTTTTGGAAATAAAACTTTGACTAGTTGTTAAATAAAACTTTAATATATTACTTTTTAGAAAAAGAATAAAAACTTATTCGTATCTAATCCGGCTCTTAATAAATCATTTTCACTCAATAAAATTAATGCAAGCAACATGTATGCAACAAAAATTTTAACTCCTATGTCAAATTAAGTTTAATTTTATAAATTACTATTTTCCTCCAACTATTATTTGGTCTTAAATCTAAATTAAATTCTAACAAATTTTAGAAAATTATAAATTTCAAAATTTAAGGTGTTACACCAAATATAAACAAGTTAAAGAGTTAGCAGTCACTTCAATATTGTTATATTGTAGTCAATGCAAAGCCAAAAATATAGTCAATGCAAGTCACTAAGATTTAGTTTAGTTTACTCTTCTCCAAGCCAAGACATGCGCTCATCATCGAGCATGTTTGTTTGGCTGCTGCCGTTGTGAATGTTACTTTATAGAGAATGTTACCACACTGGAAACCAAATTTGCTAATACCAAAACCATATCATTTCTATTCCACTAAATTGCCCAATATTGAGCTATGACACCAACTAAAATATAGTTCTTGAGTTTTGATGGAATATATATCTCTTATACACTACAAGTTCTATCTCTACATGCAAGGTATCCACATCATCATCTTCCACTAACTATCCACACCATCTCCCATTAATAGCCATGTCATCCCACTAACTTTGAACCTCTTAATGCAAGCTATCTACATCATCTTCACTAATCATAACTACTTTCAATATATAAGAAATATAGAAGATATCCATATATTGCTATTTGTTTTGTCTTTTTGTCATCTTATAATTCGATCTAATTATGTTTTTTATTGAATTCTTTCATTCCCTTACCCAATTTGATAAGAATAGATGTAAGAACTAGTAGAAGTTACTCATACATGCAAAGATTTTATTTCTAAAAAAATTCAATAGCAACGTGTGGGGTATCCTTCTAGTACCATAAAGCCATGAACCAAAAATATTAGTAAAGCTAAAAGGGGGTGAATTTTAATGGTGATATAAATGGTATTCCAAATAAATCTTGTGTGAAATGACAATCAAAACATAAATGTTGTATAGTCTCCAAAGAACTACAAAAGCAACGTTTGAGACTGTCTTTCCAATTTCTTTTTTGCAATAGCATCTTTCATGAGAGTGACATATTTGTTAAGATACCATTAAAAATTTAGTGGTATTCTGATTTTCCACATTAAGCATTTATTAGGAACTAATTTGTATGATACGAGTTTACATATATACAACATACCGAGAAAATACCACTACTAAGTAGGCTCCAAATAAAAATATCTTTGTCACTAACATAGGTTAACAAATGCTACTTATGACACAAACTCATACCATGCAATCAAGTTATTATGCGGTAAAGAACTTCGAATGAAACATTCAAAGGTGTGGTACTTAGTACATGTGCAACCAGTGCCTCCTTTTCCCTCACAATATTGTATGGAGATGGTACTCAATTTTGAGAGGTTTGTTGCCAATCCATGTGTCTTCCCAAAACCGAACCGATGCCACTATGTGTTTAAAAAGATCCTCTTGCCAAGAATTGGTCTTTGACTTTCATAAGTCTGGACCAAAATGTTTTATTTGAGAGGTATTTCCTTGTTAGAAGGTCTTGCCATGTTCCTTCCTTTGTTGATAAGTTTAAAAAACCATTTTCTCAATATACACTTATTTTGATATCTAGGTTTTGCATGCCTAACCCACCAAAATCCTTGGGTGTGCACAGTATGTTCTAGTTAGTGAGTCTATGCTTTTTCTTGTGTTTGTAACTTTGCCAAAAGAATCGATTGAGCGATAGTAGTCTATTTTTTGAAGGACTCTGCTAGAGACCTCAAAGAAGTAAAGCATATGCATGGCTAAGCTTGTCAACACTACATTAATCAAAACAATTTTGTGGGGGTATTAACCCCTATACCCTTACGGCTAAGCTTGGGCTGGCCCGGATCGATGGGTTCGGCCCACCCGAAAGACGACGTGCGGCCCAGTTAACCTGATCGGAGTCCCGCACAAGGAATCAAGATGGATTTGGCGACCAAGCAGGATCCTGGTCGGTTAGAATAGGAATCCTTATCCGGCCACATATGGCAATTGTAACTGACTAGGATTAGTTTCTAGATCTGTAACCCTGCCCCCCGGACTATATAAGGCGGGCAGGGGACCCCTCTAAAAAACATCTCTCATTGACATACAGCAATACAAAATTAGACGCAGGACGTAGGTATTACGCCTTCTTGGCGGCCGAACCTGGATAAAACCTCGTGTCTGTCTTGCGTCACCGTCTTGTTTGGGGCTTGCGTATCTGTCTGCCGATAATCTACTACCTTGGGCATACCCCTAGGTAGACTGCCGACCATATTTTGTCGACAGTGGCGCGCCAGATAGGGGGTGTGCGTACTGCTCTCCAAGCAAACAAGACGGTCATCATCTTCGGCTCCATGGCTACGCCCAACGGCCTCACGTTCACCGTCGGCCAGATCACCTGGACTACCGGCGCCGACGACTCCGTCGCCAAGGCCACGGAGGAGGCGTGGATCCAACCTGCGCCGACGACTACTTCACCTGCATCGGTTATGGCTCCGACCACGGTGAACACGGCTCCGACCACGGTGAACACGCCTCCGACCACGGTGAACACGCCTCCGACCACGGTGAACACGGCTCCGACCACGATGAATCTGGCTCCGACCACGCCTACAGCCACGCCGACAACCCGTCATCCGCTTCCCCGCTATAGAGGAAAGCAGATCGACAACACTGACCTGCTTGACTCCATCGATCGGGTCGACATCAAACTCGCTGAAACCCTAGCTCTGGTAAGTACGGTTCAAAGCCAACCTAATAAGCAGGAAACAACTCCCCACAACAGATCTATCTGACTAGCTCGGACCAGTCATTCTACGCGACTTGGAACAGATCTCGTGGTCATATCTACTCCTGAGGGCCGCTTTGCTCGTCGCCGGCCAGCCTTCGCGACGAATCTTCAACTCTGTGAGTACGAAGTCCCGACGGAGAACCACCAGGTCTAGCCCTACGGCCTGCAAAACACTGCCTCCAGCTATGCGTACAATCTACGACACCGCTCGGATCTGTGTCCTGTACACCGATCTCAGCCGAAGCCATGCCACATCGTCAATATGGTCCGGATTGAAGATTATCAAGAAGGATCCGTCCACACGGTCCGAGAGGGCGACTCCAGCTCCTCATCCGGCATCGCATCTAACGCATCAGTCCACACCGAGCTTCAGCGTCACGAAGATGAAGGCGTCAAATACGATCTGGACCTACCAGACCACGCCCCGGGTTTCCCCTAATTTCCATCTTTCCTGCCAAGACGGGGGGATTTGATCCATGTTGTCAGCAATGACGAGTCGCCAGTAGTCGGCGAAACAGAACAAGAAAAGACTGCACGCGAAGCACGCAATATTGACCGGTTTAATTGCCGGCAAATCGAAGCTGAAGCAGACCAGGAGGCACGACGCATAAGGGTCCAACCACGTGACCTCAACAATGCTTTCGACAGGGTGGGGGACAAACAAGTCTTCAAGACCCCAAGCGCCAACGTAGCCGTCGCCATGGCGACAATGCAACGGCTGCCCAACACTCCCGAGACCCAAGCAGTCCGTGATGACATACAAGCTTATCTGATGGCTGCTATGGCTCAGACTGCAGAGATGAATCAAGCCCGGGCTCCATCCGTTTCAGTTGAATCAAGCCACAGCTGCCAATACTCAAGTCGCTCACAGCCGTTCAACCGACGCGGCTCGCACAACAATGACCCATCGGACAACCGTCAAGGCGGAAACGGTGGTCATGATGGCGGTCGGGACAAAAACCGCCACCAGGAGGATAACCACCACGATGTTCGAGGTGACAACCGCTGAGATAACCGCGATGATCGCCGTGATAACCACGGTCGCAGGGCTAATCCAGATGGCAATCGAGATCGCCGCGATGGCAATAACAATCTCCGCCATTACCTCGGTGGACGTGATCTGCGTGCTCATATCAACCAGAGAGCCAATGATCGTGCATCCCATGAAAGCTATCTCCATATGGAGTATGACACCGCCCACGGTCCGCCAGGTCTGAAGCAGTTCACTCCACACCTTCGCCAAGTCATATGGCCCAAGAATTTTAAGCTCGAGAAACTTCAGAAGTACGACGGCAAGGAAAACCCCGAATTATGGGTCATGCTCTACGAAACTATGTGCCGATCAGCCATGGCCGACGAGCACGTCATGTCTAACTACTTCCCAGTCGCTGTTGGTCATGCAGGTCACCAATGGCTGGTTAGCTTGCCGCCAAACTATTTTGACTCTTGGCAGGAGCTCAAGCAGGCCTTCATCGACAATTTCATCGCTACTTGTGAACAACCCGGCAACAAGTACGATCTGCAACGGATCTGAGATCGGAAAGATGAACCACTGCGCGAGTATGTTCGGCGTTTCTCGGAGATGCGCATCAAGGTCCCGTCAATCTCCGACAACGAAGCAATCGAGGCTTTCGTCACCGGCCTCCGCTTCCACGATGCCCTAAGAGACAAGCTCCTCCGGAAGAGACCTGAATTAGTCACAGCGCTTTTGGCCACCGCTAAGAAATACGCGGACGCTGAAGACGCTAAAAAGATAATCGTTGAAGAAGCAGCAAGGGTTCCACGCTCCGACCACCCTCCAAACCACGACGATTACCACGGCAATCGTGGTCGGAACGACAATTTTGATCGCCACAACCAGCGCAACGACTCTCGCGACCACCGTGACCAACGTAATCAGCGGCGCAACCGCCGTGACGATTACAGGAGCAAGCGTGCTCGGGAAGACGACGGCGAGGTCAATACCGTGAAAAAGGGCGGCGGACGTCGTAACTACGAGGACGACTACGCCAAAGCATTGAAGGGGCCCTGCCAGCTCCATCCTAAGTCGAACCACACCATGGAGAATTGCCGCGTCCTCAAGACTATCTACACACATCAACAGGCTCTGGATACGTCCGACAAGCCTAACGACGTGGGGGAACGGCGCAACGAGGACAACGACGATGACGATGCAGACCCTCGTCATAAATACGTCAAGCCAACTGATTGCGTGCACGCCATCATCGGCAGCAAGGTGTCCATTGAGACCAAACGAGAACGCAAGCTGCTCGCCCACGCTTGCTTGAACGTGGCAAACACCGACAACCTTCTCACCGATCCGCGGCTCCCTCTGCGGTCTCACCGTGAAATCTACTTCAGCAGGAAGGACCAATGGGCCGCCATACCCGAGCCAGGGCGTTTTCCCCTGGTCCTCGATCCTTGTATCAACAAGGTTTAGTTCGATAGGGTACTGATCGACGGCGGTAGCTCCATTGATATACTGTTCAAGAACAGCCTGCCCGCTCTGAAAATAGCCTAGGCGGACCTAAAGCCGTACGAGGCACAGTTCTGGGGCGTTCTCCCCTGACAGAGCTCCACACCTCTCGGGCAGATCATGCTACCTGTGCAATTTGGGACTCCGGACCACTTCCGCACCGACTACGTCAACTTCGTGGTCGCTGACTTCGACGGCACCTACCATGCTATTCTTGGTCGATCGTCGCTCACCAAGTTCATGGCCATACCTCATTACAGGTATCTGGTGCTCAAGATGCCTACTGAGAAAGGAGTTTTAACCCTCAGGGGCAACGTATACGCAGCTTATACCTGCGAGGACGATAGCTTCAAAATAGTAGAGGCCCACGACCTCTCCATTCGCATGGCTGAGACCATGCTCGACGCTAAGAAGACCTCGGCCGACCACCTGGCGATCCCAGAGCTCGAGGCTCCACGCAAGAACATTAGGTCCAAGGAGCACAAGACAATCCAGCTGGTCGATGGCGATCCCAGCAAAATGGCCCTCATCGGGGCCAACCTGGATCCCAAATAGGAAGACGCGCTCGTCAGGTTCTTGAGGGGCAACATGCATGTGTTTGCATGGAAACCTTTCGACATGCCCGGCGTACCTCGGAACTTGATTGAGCAGTCCTTAAATGTCAACAGCAAGGCCAAACCAATCAAGCAGAAGCTATGACAGTTTGCTCGCGACAAAAAGGAGGCGATTAGGGTAGAAGTTACACAGCTTTTGGCAGCCGGATTTATCAAAGAAGTGTATCATCCGGAATGGTTAGCCAACCCGGTTCTTGTACGCAAAAAGAATAATGAATGGAGAATGTTTATCAAAGAAGTTTGCTCGCTGGCTTGGTATGCTTTAACTTCAGGGATACCAGACCCAGAAGTAGCAGGTGCACATTATTCTGTTAATTGACAAGTTATATTGATCAGCTAGAGAATCAAACTAAATGGTCTGATATCCTATTTGTAGTCAGCAATTAAAATAAGGATTGCAATTGCAGGCAGACTTACATTTAAACAAAAACATGTCATTGCAGCTCTCTATCATCCTTGATATTTACTTTTCTGCACGAAGTACCTAAACAACAACAAAAACACTTGAGTTAGCGACGAGTACCAAAAAAGGGAGGGGTACCTAATATACGCAGCATGTAGAGCCAAGCCAGCGGTGCCCAGGAACCTGCACTGCGAGCGATCTCCTTGGACATCTCTGCGAGTCCCCGCGCAAACAGTGACTGAGCGGCGAGCAACGCATCTTCTCGCGGTCGGTGTAAGCCACAGCGGCCTCGCGTTGCCACTAGAGCTTCCCCTGGAATACAGTAGCTCAGCGACTCCATCATCCGCCCACACCCACATCAGCAGCCCCGCTCACGTGTCCTGCAGTTCCTACACATTCTCCATCACGTGCGCCGCCACTGCCACCGTGTCATCCTCCTAGGCTCCAGCCCTCTCCCTTCGTCTCCCTCCTCCCCATCTCTCTCTCCTCTCCTCGCCTTGCCCCCTCTCTAGGTGCGACCATCAAGGGAGATATGGAGGGAGGAGACATTGTCCAGATCTGGACTAGGGAGGCAGCGCCTACCATATCTGAGTGGAGGGAGGAGGCGGATGTGGGTGATGATGGCAGTGTAGGAGGAGCGGTGGTTGCCAAGGAGGACGAGAAGAGAGTTAGATGGCGGCGGCATAGGAAGGGCGGTGGTCGTCGAGGAGGGTGCGGACCATGGTGCATGGGGGATAGGAGAGACTAGGAGAGAGAGAGAGAGAGAGAGAGAGAGAGAGAGAGAGAGAGAGAGAGAGATAGATAGATAGATACATAGAGAGAGAGAGAGAGAGAGAGAGAGAGAGAGAGAGAGAGAGAGGGGAAGGGAACATACGAGTTTTTTTTGAGAAACTCAGGAACGTACGGGTGAGGGGGACGGGGGAGGCGAACCAAACTGGACTAAGTCGGAGTTTATTAGGTTTGATAATTTTTTTGGGTCTGAGGTCTTATTTAAGTGACATGTCTCATTCAAACATGTCTCTGATAACTGCTACTGTGATCAGTGACGTGCCTAGTTGGGATGAGGGAAATGATAACTTGTCATTAGTGACGCGTTTTTTTCTTAGCCATGGACAACAATTAATCAGTGACGCGTTCTGCTTACCCATGTCACTAATATAACATTAGTGATGCATTTCAATTCTATGTCACAGATGAAGGTGAAGGTATCTCCTTTGTGCTGTTTTGGCATATTGTGCGCATACAAGCATCGACGCATTTATACAATTAGTACAACATCATTGAAAGAAATGATTTAGAAAACATAACCAATTTATTTATTTATATTTCAACTTCGGCTGTACATTATTTTTTTTACAAATTATTTCGGAGATCCGGTAGGACTGCATACAGTAATATATAATTGCATACATCTGCTAACCAATCCGAGAATCTCATAACTTATATAACTGTACTGTGTGTTGTATTATATGTGTTTTCTAACTTCTCATTATCACTATATTCGATTTGCAGTCACCCATGTATAAGGACATATGCACATATGTTCGCGTGGTCACAGCGTAGATACACCCCTACCTGCAGTACCAAAAAGATATAGATATGTCAGCGATCAGTTTCGCGTGGCAACAGTTTCTAAAGAGACATAGAAAGATGGAGATGAACAACACAGATATCTTGGACTGTATATAAAAAGTGCATTCTTGATGTACAACTAGGATTACGTACCTCTTCTTTCCATTCGTTTGGCCCCCACTCTGATGAGTTTGTCTCTGCGTATCCCTGTGCTTTTTGGTCGGTTCCATGGGACGTACCAACCTAGTAGCTTTTCCATCTGCATGCATTTACGAATCAAAAACAGAGAAACAAAATTATTTATAATAATATGCAAAGAATCGAATAAATGGTTGTTTGATACACATGGCTAATTATTGGGGCTAAAAATTAGCCCAACTTAGTTGTGGATAGGTAGATAGTTAGCTAACAACTAGTTGAACACTAAAACTACTTTTTAGCTGGCTAGCCAAAGGCGGTGGGCGAGGCTAGCAGATTGAGCGAAAGTAGGGGGTGAACATTGCTACTGTTACCAACGCACACATGTCGGGTAGGAGTTCCTCGCTCCCTTAACCTTGTCGATAAATATTATGTCTATGTGCTCTTCACATTTAATTTGTGAACCTTTGGCTGTGGCTTATTATGTTGTTGTTTTTGCTGCTGCTTATGTTTCGGCGGGAGGTAGAAGATCCATTCGTGGGGTCTAGACGTCAGTCTGGTGCCTCTTTCTAACAATTTTGAGGGCAATTGGAAACTGACAGATGGGCAAGCTTTGTGGACCTGAAGGTATCATTCAATTATTAAGGATGATGCAACTTGCGAGCACTTGGACCAGGAATTTATTGTTTAGGAAATAATCAGCTATTCTGAAACTCTAAGGCCAATCTTAGTGTCAGTTTTACAAATGTTTCATCTGCATCGGCCACATGACAACGTTTTTAAGAAGAGAAAAAAGTGAGTTTTGGTATGATTGGCAACTCTTTATGAATCATGAAATTAAATGTCTATTAAACTATAGAATAAAACTTTTTATTCGGTAATTTTGAAAATAACATAATGAAACTCCTCACTGAAATAGACTAGCTTAAGGGCTTGTTTGGTTATATACTTCTTCTTTCCATTCGTTTGGCCCCCACTCTGATGAGTTTGTCTCTGCTTTTTGGTCGGTTCCACGGGACTTACCAACCTAGTAGCTTTTCCATCTGCATGCATTTACGAATCAAAAACAGAGAAACGAAATTATTTATAATAATATGCAAAGAATCGAATAAATGGTTATTTGATACACATGGCTAATTACTAGTTGGGGCTAAAAATTAGCCCAACTTAGCGGTGGTTAGGTAGCTAGTTGGCTAACAACTAGTTGAACACTAAAGCTACTTTTTAGCTGGCTAGCCGAAGGCAGTGGGCGAGGCTAGCAGATTGAGGGGAGGTAGGGGGTGAACATTGCTACTGTTACCAACGCACACATGTCACGTAGGAGTTCCTCGTTCCCTTAACCTTGTCGATAAATATTATGTCTATGTGCTCTTCACATTTAATTTGTGAACCTTTGGCTGTGGCTTATTATGTTGTTTTTGCTGCTGCTTATGTTTCGACGGGAGGTAGAAGATCCATTCGTGGGGTTTAGACGTCAGTCTGGTGCCTCTTTCTAACAATTTTGAGGGCAATTGGAAACTGGCAGATGGGCAAGCTTTGTGGACCTGAAGGTATCATTCAATTATTAAGGATGATGCAACTTGCGAGCACTTGGACCAGGAATTTACTGTTTAGGAAATAATCAGCTATTCTGAAACTCTAAGGCCAATCTTAGTGTCAGTTTTACAAATATTTCATCTGCATCAGCCGCATGACAACGTTTTTAAGAAGAGAGAAAAAAGTGAGTTTTGGTATGATTGCCAACTCTTTATAAATCATGAAATTAAATGTCTATTAAACTATAGAATAAAACTTTTCATTCGGTAATTTTGGAAATAACATAATGAAACTCCTCACTGAAATAGACTAGCTTAAGGGCTTGATTATATACTATTTACCTCAACCCGCATGTGTATAACTAGTAGGGGCTGACTCTGCGGATTCTATCTATGAAAAAAAGAGAAGTAGATTGAGATGGAAATTAGTTCATATTTCACATCAAGCCACCTCAATACACATGGATTGACACAAGGATCTGGGATTCAACTGAGACAATCCAAATTTCGTTGAAATTTGTCCATTTCGGTTAGGTCCGAAACTAATTTTGTGCTTCAAATCTCAAAAATTCACCGAATTGAGTCTGAAATTGGAACCGATTTTTTTTTCCAAAATAAATCCCAGAACCTTGAATTGATGTGAATACGAGTGTAGTCAAACAAAGTCTAAAAAATAGAAAAAGAGAGATGAATAAATGAACTAGAGAGAACTGCTCCAACAATCATCTTTCTAAAAGTTGCACAGATATCAAAGCAGCTTATCAAACTAATTAATTTTTTAAATTATTTTTTCCCATACCCACATGAGCCCAACCCGTCAAGCCCAGCCCGTGTCTTGGTCTAACTCCTAGATCCTTTTTGTTCGGTGGCGGCTCTGTTTACTCGTCGAAGGAGACGATAGGCGCGGTCCCCTCTTGCAGCGCTGAGGCGGCGAGCGGCTGCTTCATGTGCCGACGATTATGAAGAAGCAGTTGAAGAAGATGCCCATATCAGCAGTTCAGCAGGCAGCACGCTCGTCCAACTGGTCGATGGAGTGAAGGACCGAAAACGGTGACCAGAGGGGGGGGGGGGGGTGAATGGGAGCCTCAAATTTCTTTCGAAATCTTCGACCACTGTCCCAACATCAATCCCCAAAAAGCATACACGAAAGACTTGATGACCACGACCCTAGAGAAGGGTGGATGCTCCCTCAGAACACAGCGGGTCACCACAGAGCAAACGGAACACAGATCAAAGCCCAAACGAGCAAACTCCCAAAAGAAAACAGCACTGCTCCTGCAAATATCGGACACGTCCGGTATTATATCGGACACGTCCGGTATTTTCGGACACATCCGGTATGATCTCGGACACGTCCGGTATTTTCAGCAGCAAGCTGACCAAAAGAGAAAAATCCAAAACCCCGTCAAATGGTGTCCAAAAATCATAAAATTTTAACCATAGCTCTTTAGACACCAAGGGAAGGTCTCCACCAAATTTCAGCTCAAAACTCCAAAGTAAGAAATATCGGACACGTCCTAGATCATATCGGACACGTCCGGTATGAACGAGCAGTTTCTCGGGAAAAATCAAATCAAGCCATAACTTGATCAAATCAACTCCAAATGACTTGAAACTTTGCACAAGGGTTCACAAGCGAGTAGAAAGGCAACCTCTAAAGGATCATGGCCCGAAACAAACTCTAACTCCGTGAATCGAAGGAATTGAAGAATCCCCCAAAAATAGGTCAAGAACATAAATTGCTCGGATCTGCGATCTCGTGAGGAATTATTGGATTTCCTTCGGTGGAAAGCTTCTACTCATGTCATTGATCGATCCAAGGCAACAAGAACGAACCAAAACTATCCCAAAACGAAGAAACGAGAGGGGAAACAAGAGGGGACAAAAGGAGCTCGTGAAGAACACCAAAATCACATCAAGAACACAACTAAATCATGAATCCCGGAGGGCATACGGTGGTTACGGCCACCGATTCCTTCAAAACCAAGTCACAATTTGAGTTGTGGACCTCTCTCATACATGGAAGCAAACTAGAGGAAGAAACCCTAAAGGAGAAAATGAAAACTGGAGGAGGTAAGGGAGATGGGGGCTCCCTCATCCTATTTAACAGGGCTATTACACATTCCCAATTTTGCCCCTGGATACAAATGAGTTGAACCGCTAAGCCCAAGGGCGTTGTTGTCCAACCCGGTGTAATCTTGATCCGACGGCCACCGCGCCTTCTCATCGGTAGCTTCGCCTTGACGCGAACTCCCCGATGCCGCCACGTGCCGTCCGTCCCTCCTCGGAACCTTCGCCCGGGTTTTGAGGCCCAAACCCGTAAACCGTCCATCCGATGGTTTTGAGGTCCAAACCATCAAACCGTCCGCGAGTAGCATACTCCATATGCGTCCCCCGCCATCCGACGCGTGTCACCGCCACCCTCGACCGGTCGGCCCGCCAAGTCCTCCTGAGCCTCGCTCAACTCACGCGTCCGCCGTCTTGACCCGGTCAACACCATCATTCCATGTCTTCTTGCACTTGTCGATGTCCCAAGTGTCAGCCACCGTGGCTAGTCACCCGGCCTCTGGGTCCCTCGGTCCAAGCCTCACGTCCGTCCTTCACCGCTCCTGGTCTGTCGGCACGGCACGTCCTCCTTGACCTTCACCTCGCCGTCGACCACCGCATCCGAGCTCCACACCTGCACAACACAAGCCAAAAGACATGTCACACACATAGCTTTCGCCATGGTAGGGTTAGTCACCACTCAACCTACTTCGTGGATCACATTGACAATCACTCATCACAAAACGAACACACAAGGGTACTTGTCAACCTTGTGTTCGCAATCTCCCCCTTGATGAGTGCATTGTCAACACCAATACACGAATAGCTTGAGCAAAAGAAAAAGAAGAAGAGAAAAGAAAGAACTCACCCAAATGACCAAAAGCCAAAGAAAAGCCAAGAATCGGGTCATTTGAAAATGAGCAAAACTTGGTCCCCAAAGACATGGGCAACGGCTCGACACAACCAAGTGAAACAAAGCTAGCCCTCAAGAAGAGGCAACGGGCTCAACACCACTAGCAAAGCTCGAAAAACCGAAAAACTGCTAGACCCTCCAGAAGAGGCAAAGGCTCAACACATCTAGCAAAACACCTCAAATGCAACTCCCCCTGAACAAGTGCAATCTCTCTCAAATGAATGCATATCTCTCAACTTTAAGTGAAATTGGAAGTTTCTTCCCCTTGTGTCATTGTGAGTGTGGAAAACTTCTCCCCCTTGTTGACACATGCACTTATCAAGCTAGAGCCCAAAGATTGCATCTCCCCCTCAAATCATGCTATGAATGCAGAAATGCACGAATGCAGAAGCTTCAAGATTATAGTAAGTAGATTGAAAAGAGGCTCTAGTTGATGCTGTCATGTATATATAGCAACACATATAAGTGCTAGCAAATGCTCAAAGTGACCAAATGAGACGAAATATGGCATTTAAGCAATTTTGATCAAGTTTGAGCAATTTTAAAAGAGGGTTCACCACCAAAGGAGCACATAGCAAAAGTAGACAGGAGATCAACCTTGTGCTACACATGTATGCAAAGTGAACTACCCCAAACAAAGTTCACACATCATGTCATGAGACAAACTTGTGGTTTGATCAAATTTTAGACACCAATTGAAATTTATCGGAGTTATGCAGCTTATTACCAAAGTTTGTCAGACAAGTGTGTGCAGGAGGTTATCTGTGCCATCAAAACCTGACTTAGCGACCATGTCAAGCCTATGCCAAAGGCAATCAGAAACTTAAGACAATGATCTCGGTATCCATTACAGAGCTCAAGTTCACCAATAAGTGCAATTTGGAGCTATCTCGATACTCTGACATAGGATAGTACAGACCCATCCCGATCTTTTCAAATCACTGAGTTTGATTTTTAAGTTTTAGCACAAATTCAAGTTTCTTAAGCAAGTGTGTAACTCAAAGTATGAGCCGTAGCAACTAAGCATATACATGAAGCAAGAAAAAGATCTCGACACATTCTACACATGCTAGTGCCACAAGTAGTGGTGAACACATTTCATGTTTCAACAAGTTTTAATCAAGTTCACAGTTTGGAAAACAAGCTTAGCTCATAACATGTATCAATTGATCAAAAGGAGCCTAAGCCAAAAGCACATCATTGTATATCCATAACATCCCCAACAAGAGCATAGTATCAATCTAGCTACTATAAGGATGAAGCTCGGGATGCAATATGATACATGATGATATGATATGCAAGAAAGATATAAAAACAAAGGCTAAACTACAAAGAAAAGCAAAACTAGAATACAACAACCAAAATTCCCCTCTTCTAAAAAGGGAAACAAACTCCAAGCTCCCCTCACAAGCGAGCAAACTGGGCTTGGTTAAGTGGTTTGGTGAAGATATCTGCGAGCTAGTTTTGGGTATCAATGTGGTGCAGATCGATATCACCTTTCTCATAGTGGTCACGCAAGAAGTGAAAGCAAACTTCTATGTGCTTTGTCTTTGAGTGAAGGACTGGGTTTTTGGCTACACTTATGGCACTGGTGCTGTCACAAAACAAAGGCACTCGCCTAAACTCTAAGCCAAAGTCTCTTAGAGTAGCTATCATCCAAAGCAATTGGGAACAACAACCAGCAGCAGCAACATACTCAGCTTCTATGGTGGATTGGGCGACACTAGACAGCTTGCGAGAAGACCAAGACACAAGAGAAGATCCAAGAAACTGACAAGTCCCCGAAGTGGACTTCCTCTCAACACGACAACCAACATAATCCGCATCAGAATACCCGCAAAGAGAAAGAGAGGAGGAGGCTGAAAACCAAAGACCAAACTCGGGTGTGAAACGAAGGTACCTGAGGATCCGCTTGATGGCTTGACGATGAGATGTGTGCGGAGAAGACTAAAAGCGCGCGCACAAGCAGACTACGAACTGGATGTCCGGTCTCGTCGCCGTTAGGTATAGCAGGGACCCGATCATGCTTCGGTATTCCTTCTGGTCCACGCCTTCTCCCTCCTTGTCCTCATCCAGGGCCGTCATGGTTGACATAGGCGTCGAAAGAGGCTTGGCCTCACCCATATCAAATTTCTTGAGCACGTCCTTGGTGTACTTGCCTTGGTGCATGAACATCCCCTCACGAGTTTGCTTGATTTGCAGCCCGAGGAAGAAAGTCAATTCGCCCATCATGGTCATCTCAAATTCCCTGCTCATAGTATCTAAAAACTTGGCAACAAGAGCATGAGAAGAGCCATCAAAGATTATATCATCCACGTATATCTGAACCAAAAGGATGTCTATGCCTTGCTTGAGGAGGAACAAAGTCTTATCTACGGAACCCATCCTAAAACCCTTATCAAGCAAGAAAGCTTTCAAACGCTCATACCAGGCTCTCGGGGCTTGTTTCAAACCATACAAGGCTTTGTGGAGTTTAAAAACATGGTTGGGGTACTTTGGATTTTCAAAGCCAGGGGGTTGCCTCACATAAACCTCTTCCTCTATGTACCCATTCAAGAAGGCACTCTTTACATCCATCTGATATAGCTTGAACCCTTTCGAAGCTACAAATGCTAAAAGAATCCTAATGGCTTCTAGACGGGCAACAGGAGCAAAGGTTTCTTCATAGTCAATTCCCTCTTTTTAGCAAAAACCCTGAGCCACTAATCTCGTCTTGTTTCTCACCACCACCCCATCCTCACTCTGCTTGTTCTTGTAAACCCACTTTGTACCTATGGGGTGGCACTCTTGTGGAGGTGGAACTAAAACCCACACTTGGTTCCGCTCAAAGTTCTCTAACTCCTCATGCATAGCATTAACCCAATCGGCATTAGATAGTGCGTGTCCAATATCTCGAGGCTCAAAAGAAGCTACAAAAGCAGAATGAGCGAAATGGGAAATATGATAAGACTTGGAACACGTTACCCTTTCGTCGATGTCGCCGATCATGGTCTGAGGAGGATGGCATCGCTGGATATGTCGAGGTGCACCCAAAGACAAAGTCTCCTCCCCCTCATCCACAGCTAGGGCCTCCTCAGTCGATTGAGGAAGCGGCTCGCACGGACCCCATGAAGTAGAGGTGGAGGGCTTGGGGTCGTGAGCCGAAGTGGTCGAAGCTGGCTCAATCGGGGTAGCTGGTTGAGATGGCTTGGGATCATCCCAATCGATGTCATCGTCATCCTCAACGAAAATGCTGTCACCCATCTCTTCATCACCTGCACGTTCAAAAACAGAAATAGAAGAGGGCATTGTTTCGTCGAAGGTGACTTCACAAGTCTCCACGACACGGTTAGTCTCAAGATTAAGCACACGGTACGCATGTGAATGAGAAGCGTGACCAAGGAATATACCGTCCGAAGATCTAGATTCAAACTTGTTAAGATTACCTTGCTTAAGAATGAAGCACCTGCAACCGAAGACTCGAAAATGACTCACCTTGGGTGGATGCCCAAACCGCAACTCATAGGATGTCTTCTTTAAGAAAGCACGAAGAAAAATGCGGTTTGAAACATGGCAGGTGATGTTGATGGCTTCGGCCCAGTAACGCCTAGGAGTCCTATGCTCATCGAGCATTGTCCTGGCCATTTCAACCAAAGTCCGATTTTTGCGCTCAACAACACCATTCTGCTGAGGAACATAGGGCGAAGAAAACTGATGTTCAAGACCCAAGGAAGCACAAAAGGTGTCAAACTGAGAGTTTTTGAACTCAGTGCCATTATCACTGCGGATAGCTCGTATGGCATTCTTTGGTAACTCAGTTTGCAACCTCAAGATCAAGTCACGAGCATGAGAAAATGCTTCGTCCTTGCCCTCCATGAAAAACACCCAAGAATAAAGAGAAAAATCATCCACGGTCACAAGAATGTACCACTTCCCTCCCTCTGACCGAACTCGAGCCGGACCAACAGTGTCCATATGGAGTAGCTCACCGGGTCTCGTGGTCATGACCTGAGTCACTGGAGGATGGGAAGCAGCCACCATCTTTCCGTGGCGACAGGGATGGCATACCAGATCCTTCTCAAACTTAAGTTTGGGCAATCCTCGGATCATGTCAAGAGAACTCAACCTCACTAGGAGATCGAAGCTCAAGTGACCAAGTCTCCTATGCCACTTCCACAAATCAGAAGAAGATCCGGCAACCAAACAGCGAGAACAACCGAAAGACTGAGAGAAATCAGCTCTGAAAACTCGACCGAAAGGAACGATCTAACAAACTAGATGTCCCTGAGAATCGAGCACATGAGAAAGTCTAGTCTTAAAGCGCACCTCAAACCCATCTTGAAGGAGTTGCGAAACAGAGAGCAAATTGAAATGCAGGCTTGAAACCAAAGCAACGTCCTTCAAGATAAAAGACTCATTGACCCGAATGGTCCCACGAGACAGCACCTTACCTTTGCTATTGTCCCCAAATGTGATGTACTCCTTGTATTGCATGGGGTCGAGGCTGGAGAACCATTTGGAACTTCCGGTCATGTGGCGCGAACAGCCGGAATCAACAAGCCACGTGTTCTCTAGGCCTCCGCTCTGCATCAATAGAAAGACAGGGGGTGAGCAAATGGCACAACACTGGGGTTAGTGAAATGAGGAGAATACCAGTGTTGAGTCATTTGCCCTAGAAAAGTGTTAGGAAAAACACCATACATGCCATGTCCCATTGGAGAGAAGCGATCACCACGTGGGGGAAAACGTGGTCCGCTAGGAGTGTGGGACTGAAAGCCACTATCGCGAGGTCTAGAGTCATATAGATCATGACTTGGGCCATGCCAGGCATGACCACCACGTGGTCTCACCACCTGAGGCCTAGCACCTTGAGGCATTGCACCTCTAGGCCTAACACTATGCCTCTGAACAGGCGGTACATGTACGCCATGGGGAGGATGGTACATGTTCCGGTTGTTTAACTCGTACTCGCGCCGCTCATCTCTCTTCCTCCTAAAGCAAAACTCAGCCAAATGACCATCTCTATGGCAATAATCACAGTGGTACCTCACCTCTCTCTTGGATGGTGGTTGACTCACTCTCTTGTGGATCTGGTTCACTCTCTAAGGCTTTTTGGCTTTAGGAAGGGGTACACTAGAGATGTTGGGTAGAGTATCGAGTGAGTTCTGAAAGTGGTTCGGTTTGGGAACCCAAACTTGCTTGGATGGTGGAGCTTTTGGTGGTTCTTCAAACACACCATCTTTGATCATAGGCTTGGTAGACTCTGGTGGAGGGATCTTGATCAATTTGGGAGTGTTGGTGGGTTTCTCACTTGGGTTCAAACCACTATGTTCACCAACCTTGCCATAGACATGCTCACCCTTCCCACCTATAGCAAAGCCTACTCCCAATGAGTCAGTTCCTTGCCTGAACTGGCTCACCATCATGCCCAACTGAGGCTCACTACACGACACCCAGCTCAAGATGGACCGAAGTTGTGTGTTTTCTTCCTCGGTTCCCATCTTGTCGTGCCTGCAGGACTCAAGCTCCAACACCAAAGCTTCACATCAAACACATGTAGTGGTGGTGCTATCTGAGTTGGCCTTCTCAAACTCAGCAAGTTTGGCAACCTTCTCTGCCAACTCAGATTGCAAGCCTGAGCAGGACTTGCATGCACCGAGCAACCCAGAACGAGACTTCAGCTCATCACATTCATCAAGCAAAACAGCATACTTGGATTGCAAGTCAGAGAGGTTAGACATGTGTATAGCGCACTCATCGCACTCCTCCTCCTCTAACACCACTACACCACTCTTGGCAAGCTCCAACTCCTTCAAAGCAACCTCTAGCTAGTCCTTAAACTCTTTTCTCTCGCGGGCAGCACGCTTAAGCAACTTATCTTGACTCATCAATGTATCATTCATAGTATCAAGCTCAAGCATAAGTGAGTCAAGTGTGGGTGGTACCTCATTTTCGTCGTCGTCAACGTCGATGTCCTTTTTGAGCTTTGCTCCACCGTCAACCGCCATAGTGCAAAACCCACCACGGTTTGCACCGGCAACAAAGCAGAGACCGTTGAGCTTGTCCTCATGCTTCTTCTCGGACTCATCGTCGGTCGAGGGAGAAGAAGAGTGATCATCGTCGGAGTCATCGTCGAGGTCGCTGAGGGAGGCGAGGAAGGCGCGTTCTTGAGCTTTGGCCTTCCTGTGGTACGCCTTCTTGATCGCCTCCTTGTCGAAGCCGCCCTTGGTCTTGTCCTTGCCAGAGGTGTAGTCGTGCTTATCCTTGCGCTTGCCGGAGTCGTACTTGTTGGTGAAGGGCTTCTTCTTGGGGCAGTGCATGACAAAGTGGTCCAGATCTCCACATCCATAGCATCCCTCCTTCGTGCCACCACTGCGTCGGTGGTTCAAACGGTTGTTGTGAAACCGAGAGAACCGACTGATGACGAGTGCCAACTCATCATCCCCAAGAGACTCTAGCTGCTCCTCTGTGACTGACATCAAGCACGACAAAGAGAAGGAAGCTTGTGAAGGGTTAGTCAATGAACTTGAACCACTACCTGAGACCAAAGCCATGGTTGGTGCAGAAGGATTCTTGAGCTTGGCTTGGGTTTGGTAGTCGATCTCTATGGACTTGAGCTTGCTGAAAAGCTCGTCGATGGTGAGGGTGTCATAGTTGGCCGACTCAATGATCGCCGACACCTTCACATCCCATACCTTTCGATCAAGGGCATAGAGAAGCTTGAGCGCCCTCTCATGATCACTATAAGGTAGGTTGGCCTTGTTCGCTTTCATTTTGTTGACAATAGTCTGAAAGCGGGAAAACATGGCATCGATGGACTCACCATCAAGCTGAGAGAAATTCTCGTACTCGCGCTTGTACATCTCATAGAGTCTGGTCTTGACCTGTGCGGTCCCCTCGTGATAGCTCTGAAGCCTCACCCAGATCTCTCGAGCTGTAGTACAATCGGAGACACGCTCGAACTCAGAAAGCGAAAGACTTGAGAAAAGCACACTACGAGCTTTGCTATTTGCGTTGTGCCAATCCTTGTGATCCTAGGTGGTACAGGCCGCAACAGGGAGCACAACGTAAGTAGCATCCTCGCAAATTTCCCAGACAAGCCAATCAATCCCCTGGAGATGCGCAGACATGCGGATCTTCCAATAAAGATAGTTGGACCCATCAAAGTGCGGTGGTTTGCCGGAACCACGCTCCATGTCGCCTTCGTGGATCACGGACCGATTAAGGTGGAATGATCCTTAACCGGCTCCGATACCAATTGAAGGACCGGAAACGGCGACCAGAGGGGGGGGGGGTTGAATGGGAGCCTCAAATTTCATTTGAAATCTTCGACCACTGTCCCAACATCAATCCCCAAAAAGCATACACGAAAGACTTGATGACCACGACCCTAGAGAAGGGTGGATGCTCCCTCAGAACACAGCGGGTCACCACAGAGCAAACGGAACACAGATCGAAGCCCAAACGAGCAAACTCTCAAAAGAAAACAACACTGCTCCTGCAAATATCGGACACGTCCGGTATTATATCGGACACGTCCGGTATTTTTGGACACGTCCGGTATGATCTCGGACACGTCCGATATTTTCAGCAGCAAGCTGACCAAAAGAGAAAAATCCAAAACCCCGTCAAATGGTGTCCAAAAATCATGAAATTTTAACCATAGCTCTTTAGACACCAAGGGAAGGTCTCCACCAAATTTCAGCTCAAAACTCCAAAGTGAGAAATATCGGACACGTCCTAGATCAT
Organism: Miscanthus floridulus; assembly: GCF_019320115.1. Taxonomy (NCBI): domain Eukaryota; kingdom Viridiplantae; phylum Streptophyta; class Magnoliopsida; order Poales; family Poaceae; genus Miscanthus; species Miscanthus floridulus. The sequence goes on along the minus strand of NC_089594.1, from coordinate 44,231,417 downwards.
ATCGGACACGTCCGGTATGAACGAGCAGTTTCTCGGGAAAAATCAAATCAAGCCATAACTTGATCAAATCAACTCCAAATGACTTGAAACTTTGCACAAGGGTTCACAAGCGAGTAGAAAGGCAACCTCTAAAGGATCATGGCCCGAAACAAACTCTAACTCCGTGAATCGAAGGAATTGAAGAATCCCCAAAAAATAGGTCAAGAACTTAAATTGCTCGGATCTGCGATCTCGTGAGGAATTAGTGGATTTCCTTCGGTGGAAAGCTTCTACTCATGTCATTGATCGATCCAAGGCAACAAGAACGAACCAAAACCATCCCAAAACGAAGAAACGAGAGGGGAAACAAGAGGGGACAAAAGGAGCTCGTGAAGAACACCAAAATCACATCAAGAACACAACTAAATCATGAATCCCGGAGGGCATACGGTGGTTACGGCCACCGATTCCTTCAAAACCAAGTCACAATTTGAGTTGTGGACCTCTCTCATACATGGAAGCAAACTAGAGGAAGAAACCCTAAAGGAGAAAATGAAAACTGGAGGAGGTAAGGGAGATGGGGGCTCCCTCATCCTATTTAACAGGGCTATTATACATTCCCAATTTTGCCCCTGGATACAAATGAGTTGAACCGCTAAGCCCAAGGGTGTTGTTGTCCAACCCGGTGTAATCTTGATCCGACGGCCACCGCGCCTTCTCATCGGTAGCTTCGCCTCGACGCGAACTCCCCGATGCCGCCACGTGTCGTCCGTCCCTCCTCGGAACCTCCGCCCGGGTTTTGAGGCCCAAACCCGTAAACCGTCCATCCAATGGTTTTGAGGTCCAAACCATCAAACCGTCCGCGAGTAGCGTACTCCATACGCGTCCCCCGCCATCCGACGCGTGTCACCGCCGTCCTCGACCGGCCGGCCCGCCAAGTCCTCCTGAGCCTCGCTCGACTCACGCGTCCGCCGTCTTGACCCGGTCAACACCGTCACTCCATGTCTTCTTGCACTTGTCGATGTCACAAGTGTCAGCCACTGCGGCTAGTCACCCGGCCTCTGGGTCCCTCGGTCCAAGCCTCACGTCCGTCCTTCACCGCTCCCGGTCTGTCGGCATGGCACGTCCTCCTTGACCTTCACCTCGCCGTCAACCACCGCATCCGAGCTCCACACCTGCACAACACAAGCCAAAAGACATGTCGCACACATAGCTTTCGCCATGGTAGGGTTAGTCACCACTCAACCTACTTCGTGGATCACATTGACAATCACTCATCACAAAACGAACACACAAGGGTACTTGTCAACCTTGTGTTCGCATGGAGAAGCCAGAGACGCTGGAGTTCAGCTCGCCGGTGCCAAGCGCGATGACGTAGAGGCATATGTACTGACATACAAACAGCACGTCCATCTGGAGCCCTGCGGCCTGTCGCACGGCCTAACCTCGGCGAGTCCACACCGCGGCGGCCACAGCTGCCTCACCTCCGTGGACAAATGCAAGGAGCCATTTGCCCTGTGTGCGTGCGTGCATGGATGGATCAAGACCTCACGGCATGCCAGAGCTATAGCAGCAACGAGTTTGCAAACCGAGAAGGTGAAAGCCAATGACGTCGACAAGCAGTGGTCACGTGGGTCAGGACTGGACATGAACTAGGCTTGGATGGGCCGGCCCAAAGAGAAAAATAATTGAGAAAAATTAATTAGTAAGACAGACTGCTTTGAGATCCGCGCAATCTTTAAAATGAGGAGTATTGGAGCGGAAATGAAGTAGATAGGTGGGATTTGTAACAAAGATACAAAAAGGAATGGGAGAGACAAAACGGGGCTTTTCATGCATATGCTGGTGGTATCATGCTCCATGCACATACGTGCATTGGCTGAGCTCTCGCGGCACTGTTATTTTGCTACCTTAACTTGTACAGGTGAAGCTTACTGTTAAGGCTATAATATGAAATGTTTTAATATGTTCAGCTTATACACGTAGGGGTACTTTACCAGGAGAGGGTGCATCTTGTTCATGATGAGAAGCATCCTCCACAGGCGACACCTTCTTTGGTCCCTTCAGGCGCGGCACCTCCGGGCTAATTAACCCTGCATTTGCAGTGCGTCCGAGAAGACAGTAAGCAATCTTTTCTGAGTTCATGGGTGTAGTACTTTACCAAATATGCTGTATCTAATCTAAGAGATGGAGATAGTAGTATTTGGATCGAGGTTGTGATATTTTCATGGGCGTAGCGTAACAATATCTGTATTGTGTTTGTTCTTGTTTCGCTTGAGGTTGTGATATTTGTCTTCTGATGTGTGCCATATATATATATATATATATATATATATATATATATATATATATATACAGCCCGTCAATGGCAGCATTGTGGAAATTGCATCCGTGACTGATCAGTCAGAACTGCTGCCAATGATGTATTCGTAGCATGATATATATATATATATATATATGTAATTTAAATCTCGGTATTTTCTGAATATCTAATTGACTTGTACATTACGGACTTACTGTATGCTCGTGTGTGACCGTCCGTTTGGCATTGGGCCTCACCCAGGTAGAACACGCTTGTTCAACTTGTTCCTCTCCCAAACATTGTGGTGCAATTTACAGCTATCTTCTCTCTTAAGTTACATTCGTTCAATTGATATCTCTCTACTTATGCATACTTGTGGTCAAATTTAATAAATCACAAACAGACAAATCTGTTTACAATGTACTATGGATCTCCGTGAATGAACTTTCTAGGCAATAGATGATTTCAAACTCAATAAATACGTACGTAAGGCCTACCGAAAGTGCTCACTTATTTGAGCTGTTCAATCAAGGAGCATTATACAATATATTTGGTCGGAATGTTCATCACTGTTTTTAGATATACTGTTTTTTTAGATCGCAGGTAATGCATATCAATGTTTTTCTTTATTTGTTCAATCACAAAATGTACGTGTTCAAAGTCACATGCAGTCAAATGTCATAGTTGTCTACAATATTGTAGCCCCGATACTAGCTACCTGCAACTTCTGGGAGCTTGCCACAACTAATTGATGTAGCGCAAAATTATCCTATCTGTAACGAACCACAAACTGAAGTTGGTGGTGATCCGCGTGTTGACAAATTTTCTTCTTCATAAGTTCAGCAAACTTCTCATATGATTATGAAAATCGACATAGTCATAGCTTGTACTGTCTGAACGGGCCGGCGGTAGAAGCTTAGACCAAAGGACAGTGTGCAAGTCGGGTGAGCTCATGTCAACGTCATTCACATGATAGATGCAAGATGGCATGAAGTAGATAGTAGGTTGATCAAGATGGTGAGGTCACATGCAATCCATACCGCTACTACAGAAATGTTTTTTTCACTAGTACAGAAATAATTTTTACAGATACCTCCCTTTTGTAATAGAGGCGGTGACTTAGGACGCCGTCTCTAACCTTGGTGGGAGACACTACAGCTGCATGACCGTTGCTGGAAATCAATTTTGAAGGAGTGGTTCTGTTAAGAAATTTGCCCTTAGAAACGTGTCCATTTCGAGGATGGTTGTCTTTACATAACCATCTCTAGAAGAGACAGATTATCAAAGATGGTTCTCTTAGGAGAACCGCGTCTCAAATCCTATAATAGGAGCGGTGCTCTTAGTCAACCTTCCTTAAAATTAACCCCCATAAATATGCTTCTTCCTCCTCGCGACAGCGCTGCTAAGCACCATTGTTGAGCTTACTTGGAGGTGAGAAATAGCAAAAATAGAGGGTGGAGGTTTTGCCCTTTGAACCATTGAAGGATAAGGGTTTGAGAGGTGAGTTTGTGGCATCCCTAAAAATACCGTCCGCCTTGCCGGGCTGAAACTAAAAATACTTCCCTCTGTTTTCGTTTACTTGTCACCTTTTTTTTTCTTCTAAAAAATCTTAGATACTTGAATGTATATAACACTAATGAAGTATGTTCAATAAAGAATCATATATGTGAAAACTTGATGTATCTAAAAATCTTTTGCAGAAAAAAACATATGGATCAAAATTGTTACAGTAAAAGTTCGGTGGCAAGTAAACGAAAACTGAAGGTAGTACCAATTACTTTTAGAGGTGACTAGAACTAGAAATGCCGTAATGCTCAACCACCTCTAAAAGTATTATTTGTAGATGGTTGCTAGCCCTTCCAGCCGCCGCTAGAAGCATCTGGAAATTGCACAAGTTCCTATAAATGGATTTCTAGAGACCTGTTGGCAGTTTAGCCTGCCTTATTGAAGAGATCTGCTACTTTATAGTCGACTAGCTTTTCATTTGAAATCATTTTGGAATCGTAAATTATGTTATAGGTTAAAATTTTGAGATTAAATATTTTTATTTTTTTCTTGAACACACAGGAGAGGTACAGTATCTTTGCATTAAGGAGAAAAAAGGGCAAGAGCCCTTACAACACACCCCTGACACTCCTAAGCTGTCATAAGTTTTTTTTTAAAAATTTAAATGACCTCGGATGGAGAAACGACCTAAACCAAAGTTATTATACCTAAAGAGATATGTAACTTTGTAGTTGACTACTTTTTTATATGAAACCGTTTAGTATCCATAAATTCTGTATTAAGTTTTCAGAATTTGAAATTCATTTTTTTTGAATGACCATAGATAGAGAAACGACTTAAACCAAAGTTATAATACTCAAATGGATGTGCAACTTTTTTTTCAAATGACCACAGATAGCCTGGAAATTCTATTTAAAATTTTTAGATTTTAAAATTTAATTTTTCTTTGAATTTTTCAATTAACCTCGGATGGAGAAGCTACCCATACCAATGCTATTGTAGCCGAAGAGATCTAAAACGCTTTAGTTCAAACATTTTTTATTTAAATTCGTTTAGGTCTCAAATAAAGATTGAATCAGCCATTGAGTCACAGGGACCAGTTGTGATCTGCCAGCTTGTGTCTAGTTTGACGAGAAGTGCGGGCGATGGACATTATAAAAGATTAGCGTTATATGTATGGTACAACCGTGGAAATTTAATCTGATCGACCTACCATTTCTTTTCTTTGAGCTTTAATTTCAGTTGTACCACATGCAATGCTTCTCAATCTGTCCTGTAACTAAGCTATCTGCAGGACGTCGCTGGGTTGGCGTACGTGTCCCGATGCAAGCTTCTGCTGGAGCTATATATGCTGAATTCAACTTGTTCCTCTCCCAAACATTGTGGTGCAATTTACAGCTATCTTCTCTCTTAAGTTACATTCGTTCAATTGATATCTCTCTACTTATGCATACTTGTGGTCAAATTTAATAAATCACAAACAGACAAATCTGTCTACAATGTACTATGGATCTCCGTTTGTTCCAGCACTTGTCTTAGAAGATCACATCTATGTCCCAGCCACGCGGTTGACAACCATTCAAAGGGGTTAGATTGTCATCTAGCTATACACAGCAGATGGATGGTCTCCCCTGTCCCAGTCCCAGATCGTTCAGGCACCACCAAGAAACTGCTGGCATGTGCCATTTGCAATTTTACTTCAAGAAACTGTTACTGTATGAGTTTCTAGACTGCAGATACTTCATATGATTTAGACCTTGGAGTATGTATCCGCAGACCGGAGACCGTAGCTGTGCTGCTTTCGTGTTAATGTTGAGCATGACATGTATTGATTTTTCCTGCATCCTTCGTGTAAACTAAACTGAAATCTATCTTGACATTGTTTGGTGATGCACGTTTTCATTGAAGAAAGTTCATGTTGACCTAATTGCATATATAGCCTGGTGCGTAGGAAGAAAGACGTGTAGGCAGATCCTTTGCTTGCACCATCAAACTCAAAATTATTGCAGACAAGCGCGTAGATATGCCTGCAACTGCAAGGTACGGTTGTGAACTCGGTCATCAGTGACCACCTAACTGCTCCCTGATATTTCTTTCAGAGAGGGAGAAGAGAGAAGGTAACATCCGATCAATTGTTTGCCATGACACGGGGTGAACTAATGTAGGTAGTTGCCAGCTAGTGTGGTTGAGGAATGGACAAATTTGTGTTTGACCAGAAGTGCAGTTATTGGTTTATCTGCATGCCATGTGTCTAGCTCGAGAAATGTAGATAATTGATGCCCACTCGGTCGTCTCATATATTGTTCAAGAAACGTTGTCTGATTTAACTTGAAATTCAGTTATATTACTTAATTATTAATCACGGGGAGAGCGACTTCAATTTGCTTGTGAGCCATGGGATGCTGGAGAGATCATCTTATATTAGAAAATTCACTGCAGCTTCCCATATATGTGAAAACTGAGTGAAAACGACTTAACCCAACATTAAACATACCTCGTTGACGACTGATGAACGATGGGGTACTTCGTTTCAGGATGCATGCCATACGATTGAGCGCCGAAAAAAACATTTGTATGTTTGGCACAGTAACAAGTTCTGATTCGGATGAAAAAATAAATATAGTACGGTTAAGACAAGTAAGTCAGTTGATCAAGATTGTTCAAAATTAATTAGGTTAATATTTTACATGTATTTGTATGGGATCATGTGACAAGTAGTTATCCTTTTCATGCCTTGGGACAAGATTGTATAGTATTATATTGAAATTTTGCATTCACAAATAAATATCCTTTAGATATGGTTCATAATAATATTACGGGTTATTAAAACTGGTACTGCTTAACTTCAGCTTAAAATGCCTGCTCACAACGATGCTTGGAAAATTTCAGAATACGGTTAAAACAACACTAGGCTTTCTGCTGTTAGCTTATGCCCCTGTTGGACCTGCTTACTTGGGCCAAAGTTGTAACATCCCTAAAATTTGAATTTTTGGAAATAAAGCTAAAATGATTTAATTTGGAATTTATGTGCTCATGAAAACATAGGAAAATAAAAATTTCATTAATTTAAAATTTATCATAAGGTAGCAACATGTTTGGGCATACATGCAGCTGCATATTTATTTTGTGATGATTGGGTTTGATCAAAACTTCAAAAGGATTTGAATTTGGATTTGAAAACTGGGTTTAAGAAATTGAAAAGGGATTTCTTCTAATTCCCCTCCTCTCTCTTGGCTTCCGGCCCAGACGGCCTGCTCCCTCATCCCGCGGCCCTGCGTTTTTCTTTTCTTTCTCCGCGTGGCCCAGGTAGCGCCGTCCCGCAGGCCCATCTTGCGTTTCGGCCCAGCTCCACGTCGAAGCCCACGCGGACTCACCCGCCTCCTTTCTTCCGCCATGCTCCACTGACGTACAGGCCCCGCTCCTTCGGTCGCCGACAGGTGGGACCCGTATGTCAGTTTTCTTCCTCCTCGCGACGTAGCCAGCCCGGGACTCTCCGCCGCGCCATGGAAGCCGACGCCGCCATGTCTCCGTGCCTTGCCTTGCGTGCCATGCTCCCCGCCCCCATATAAGCCGAGCCCGCACTGCGCCGCCCTCCCTCAAATCGAACGCAAGCCGCTGGTACCAAGTCGTCGCGCCGCCACTGTGGAAACCCTAGCCACCGGGTCGCCGTCGCCCCATCGAGCAAAGCGTCGTCGCCATCCGCTCCACACCGCAATCTTTGGCCTTGGTGAGTTCGCCTTTGTCCCCGGTTGCCCCCTATGCCCTCGGTTTACTATCATGTGGTCTCTAGGGTCGGTTTTAAGTGTGCTGGTGAGGTCTCTCACCGTCGGCCATGTCCCCCGCCGTGCCCAGCTACTGTTCCGACGTCGACATCTCTTCTCCCTCCCCGTCTTCTAATCTCAGCCGTCTACTCCCTGATCCAACGGCCCAAGATTTCCCATACCCCTTCGCCGTCGTTTTTGTAAAAAGGCCATTATAATTGTTTGGATCTCAACCCGTCGTCCCTGGTTTCTTTCAAAAGGACCCCTGACTTTTCTTTTAATTCTACTCGTAGTCCTCGTCCATATTCAAAATACACCTTCGCCTGAAATTTTACTAAAGGACCCCTGTAGTTTCTCATAATTGAACCCGTCGTCCAGCGTAGTTCAAAATAATTCAACATATGACCCTAGATTTTTTGTTTCAGCCCCTGTGTTTTTTCAAAAATAACGCCTGGTCCACAGGACCATTTTAATTCGGTTTTTAATACGAAATTGATTTCAAAATATTTATGAAATTGCCACTATCTTCTGTAGGCCATATCTTCTTCGTCTTAACTCCGATTTGATTCGTTCAACTTGCGTTAGGTTCGTAATTCCGTAATCTACATGTTCATCCTATTGTTAGATATGTTTTCAACTTTTAAAATTCGAGGTTAGATTTAATCTATTATTTTAATAAATAAAATCTTGTTTATTTCATATCTTCTACGTTTTAGCTCTGAATTGACCCGTTCAAGTTGTGCTAGATTCATTACAATGAGATCTATGTGTTAGTAACAATGTTTATCATGTCACTATTTCTAGAATTTCATGGTTTAAACTCTAATTTGGATAATAATTATGCAACTAGATTTTATAAATAAAATCTAATTTGTTTTACTTTAGTTTTATAATTCAAATCTAAATTTGACTTAATTCAATTTGTATAAGCTTTTATATAGTTAAAACATGTGAAGCTTATAGTTTTATATTTTCTCTTATGAGTAGATCTTTCGGTAGCCGTTTCTTTCAAACCGTAGCTCCGATTAGTGTGTCTCTCGCGACTGTGTGTTCGTAGCGATGCGTAGAATCGTGTTTCAAACTCTTTTACTTATTTTTCTATGATTGATGTACTGTTCTAGTTTAGATCTATTGTTTGCTTCGTGTATGATTGCGTGGGTGCTTGTGTGGTGTTCTATGATCATGTCCAGTCGGTGAGACATACATGGTGAATCCAGAAGCAATCTTTTGAAGGTTTGGACTAGAAGAAGGATCTGAGTTTAAGGCAAGTATAGCATGTGATCTTCCTTGTTGTCCTATATGCCTTTAATCATTTAATTCATACTGCAATGTGTCTACCTTGACTACCACTAAGGATTTCGTAGTACTTTGTACCTTGTGCCTTGATACCTATGGGGTATTGCATTGGGTAGTATGATGCTAGTGCTCAACTACAACCATGATCTTGTAACCATGATATTGTGCTCTAGATTCCTCTCCTAAGGACTTATCTATAAGTGATCATCCGGGACTTACAGGACAACTATGAGGGCTACATGGCTCTGGCTTTAGCTCAGTACAAGGACCTTTCTAGCTTGTTAGAGGTTACCTTTATGTTGCAAGAGGGGTGTGTTTCAGGTTGGATATAGTGCGGCCTCTGTTCGTTAGTGTATAGGCTGCGCGTCGTTGTGCCTGTCGGAAGGGGAGCCCTACATTCGCAGGGCACAAAAACCTAGCGGCCCTAACTTGTTAGATGAACCTTTGAAAGGCTTCATAGTGAACCCTGCCTGACCTTCCTTGGTAGTGGGTTAAGAGGCTCACGACCTCGGACGAAAGGTTAAATCACGACTCACAGTGAAAGTGTAAAACCTCTGCAGAGTGTAAAACTAGTATATCAGTCCGTGCTCACGGTCACGAGCAGCCTTGGAACCCATACGGAATTGTAACACCCTAAAATTTGCCTCTTTTGAAAACAGGATTAAAATGATTTATTTGTGAATTTTGTGCTCATGAAATATAGGAAAATAAATTTTTTTCATTAAATTAAAATTCATCATAAGCTAGCAACATGTTTGAGCATACATGCCCTTGCATTTGATTTATTTGGTTGAGTGGTTTTGATTGAAAATTTAAAATGGTTTAAATTGCTTTTGCAAATGAAATTAAAAATGGCTTTGAAGTAAAAGAAAGGAAAGAAAAGAAAATTTGAAAATAAAAGAATTTTTAAAGTTGTAAAATTTATTTTTGGGAGCATACCAAAATTTCTCATTTTTATTTGTATTAAAAAGTGTATTTTAAACCATATTCGAATTTGATTTGGTTCACATTTAAATTTGGTTTTGAAAACAAAATAGCAAAGGAACTTTTTGTTTTTTTCCTTCCTACACGGCATCTGGCCCACCTGGCCTCTTCCCTTCTCCTCAGGACTCTCCCGAGCCAGCCCAACTGCTCCCCTCCCTCCTCGTAGCCCAGCAGCCGTGGCTTGGCCCAGCGTTGCCACTCCTTCCTTCCTTTCCCCACGCGCCGTTTCATCTTGGGCTAACGGCCACGCACCGGGCCAGCGTGTCGCCTGCCGCTCCCTTCTCTTCTCTCTATCTGACAAGCCGGTCCCGCTCCTGCACTCGCCGATGGTGGGCCATCCCATTCAGCTCCATCCCTGTCCTTCCGTTCGTACCCAAGACAGACTCCGCCATCGGTGAGTCCACGCTCGTGCCGTCTCTCGTCCGTTGTCTTGCGCGCCACGCCGCCTTGCCTCATATAAGCCGAGCACCCACGCCGCTTTCCCCGAACCTGAGAGCGCTAGCCGCCACCCATAACAAGTCATAGCGCCATCGCCTGGATCTCGCCATGTGAAGCTCGACGCTGCCGGGACACCTCCACTTGCTCCGGACCGCCGGAATACCCCTTTGTAAAGTTCGCCATCTCCTTCTCCCCATGCTCCTAGTTGGTTCTCTCGTGGCCCGTAGGTGTTTTCCCGTGCACGCCACCGAATTTCTCAATGCCAGCCATGGCGCCACTGTCGCCAGGTTTGCCGGTGGTCCTGCTCGGCCCCTTTCCTCCTCCCGCGCAACCCTGGTCGTCTGCTTCCAATCTAACGGCCGAAAATAGAAGATACCTCTTCGTGGTGAAATTTGTAGAAAAGCCATTATAACTATTCGAGTCTCAACCCGCCGTCCATAGTTTTTTCCAAAGTTGCCCCTGTCTTTCTTCTTTATCCTACTCGAGGTCCCCGGCCAGATTCAAAATTCAGATTTTATTTATTTGAAAATCAAGTTCCACTTATTTACAATTTTGCCACTATCTTCCATAAGCCATAAAATCTTCGTTTTAACTCTGAATTGACCCGTTCAACTTGCGTTAGGTTCGTATTTACGTTGTCTACGTGTTTATATCACTGTTAGATATGTTTTCAACTTTTAAAATTCAAGGTTAGATTTAATCTATTATTTTATTAAAGGAAATCTTGTTCAAATCATATCTTCTACTGTTTTAACTCTGTTTTAACCCATTCAAGTTGTGTTGGATTCATTGCAACGAGATCTACACGTTAGTAATCATGTTTATCATGTCACTATTTCTAGAATTTCATGGTTTAAACTCTAAATTGAATAATAATTATGCAATTGGACTTTATAAATAAAATATGATTTGTTTTACTTTAGTTTTATAATTCAAATCTAAAATTGACTTAATTCAATTCATATTATTTATAAAATCTTATTTAAAATAAATGAAGCCCTATAGTTTTCTTTTCCATGTATAAAGCATATCTTTCGGTAGTTGTATCTTTTCAACCGTAGCTTCGATTAGAGTGCTTCTTGCGTCTGTGTGTTCGTAGCGATGCGTAGAATCATGTTTCAAACTCTTTTACTTATTTTTCTATGATTGGTGTACTGTTCTAATTTAGATCTATTGTTTGCTTTGTGTATGATTGCATGGATGCTTGTGTGGTGCTTTATGATCTTGTCCAGTCGGTGAGTTATACGTGGTGAATCCAGAAGCAGATCTTTGAAGTTTTGGACTTGAAGAAGGATCTAAGTTTAAGACAAGTATAGCATTGGACCATCCTTGTTACCTATTCACCTTTAATCATTTAGTTCATGCTACATGTGTCTACCTTGGCAACTGTAGTGATTTTCCTAGCTAATTGATATCCTAGATTCCTTGACACCTTTGGGTTATTGCATTGGGTAGTATAATGCTAGTGCTCAACTACAACCATGATCTTGTAACTTGACTAATGGAATATGCAATAAACATTAAAAGATGCTTTTTAGCAACATGGAACAAGGGGGCTAGAGCATTGGATTTTTTTATGGTGCTCCAGATTCCTCTCCATAAGGACTTATCTGTAAGTGATCATCCGGGACTTACAGTACAACTATGAGGGCTATATGGCTCTGGCTTTAGCTCAGTATGAGGACCTTTTCTAGCTTGTTAGTGGTTTCCTTTATTAGCGTAAGAATGGCTTGATGAATCAGGTATAGTGCGAGCCTCTGTCCCCTTGTGTATAGGCTACGCGTCATTGTGCCATCGGGAAGGGGGCTCTACATCTGTTTGCTGAGTGAATCTAATAGCCCTAACTTGTTAGATGAACCTTTGAAAGGCTTCATAGTGAACCCTATCGACCTTCCTTGGTAGTGGGTCAAGAGGCTGATCACCTCGGACGAAAAGGATAAATCATGACTCACAGTGAAAGTGTACAACCTCTGTAGAGTGTAAAACTGGTATATCAGCCGTGCTCACGGTCACGAGTGGCCTTGGAACATTTATGTAATAGATGATGAACACTGATGATACTGATGATAAAGATGCTCACTAATGATTACTATTTATGCTATTCATTATTCATGTTTACCTGATCATGTGTTTATATGGGCTTGTGAATAAACTTGTTGCCACCCAATTGCTAAAAGATGACTCATTAAAAGCTAATTGTAGTAAATCCAGTGTCAGCCTTTTGAGCCTCATGAACCCCATGTTGTATTTGTTGAGTACGACATGTACTTACGCTTGCTTTACTTTTCAAATATTTGATAAAAAATCCCGGATGGGTACCAGATTGCTAGAGTTTGGAGGAATTAGGCTTGTGATCAACCAGTCAATTGTCCCTATGGATTTGGAGTCTTTGCCTGAAGATTAGAGTTGTTTTTCTGTTGTCTATACTCTGAGGTTATATTCTTTATACTACTATGCTATGTATTCAAGCATTGTCTAATTGATATTACCCTTATTTGTAGCTGTATGTGAGAATTGACTTCCTGGGCTCACATATGGTGTGTATCTGGTTTTGTTCTTAAAACCGGGTGCTACAAAGAGGTATCAGAGCAATGCTGACTGTAGGATGCAAGCCTAATTAGAAATTGGTTGTTTTAAGGTTTTGAAATTACTATAAAATCCTTATTTTATAAATCTTGATATTTTCTTCTCTACTATATATCTATCCTTGATATTTATCTCCTCCTTGATGCTTGTTTTAAGCCTTTGTTCTCATCTTCACTCCTTGATTTGATATGCTTTTAGAACTGCCCCTCACCACCTTCCTACGTAATCTAAAGAGGAGTCTTAGGATTGTTACCCCTAGTACAATGAGAGCGATAGTATCGCAAGTTGAGTCAATAATTGAATTGTGCACCTTTAGTGCTTTGTTGAATTGTCATTATGCTTTTGCTTGTTTTGGATCTTTGTAATGATTGCAATGATTCTTGTTGGGTGTTCCCACAATTTCATTTAGTTTATAGGCCTAAGGTATAAGGATTAATGAAATAAATAGTCGGGTTTTGGTTATCTCCTGTTTCCTCTATCCTATCTTTTTCAGAGCAGCCTGCACTCTTTGGCTTATATCTCTGATCTTAGATGACCAAAAAAATCATGACAAAATTCTGGACAATAGTAGACTTCAATATCTTTCTCTGAGCGCAAGAATCAGCTTGATAGCTATTTTGGTTATGGAGATACGAAAATCACAAGGCGATGCATTTGTGCTGTTTGGAACCTAGAACAGTTTCTCTTGTGCACTGTTTTTGAACAAGTTAACTGCAGAATTTGGAAAAGTGTTCTATAAGGACGTTGTGGAGAATTTGATAAGCTTTCCAACGGTATAAGCTACAATATCATTGGATTAATGGAATGAGAGTTACATCTGTTCTACTGTGCTGCTGTTTTTCTACTCGCGAGGAATTCCAGATTTCTTGTTCTTGCCATACACAAGAGTATCATTGGGATGACAGGACATCGTGATACTAGTTAGCTCATCTAGAAGGAGATGCAAGCTATACTTTGGTGTCCCTAGTTTATATTTTCTTAAGGGGGGTAGCCAAGTGAAAAAAGTTGCAAGACGATGGTTTCATATGTTCTAGTACTTCACTTGGAAGTATATGTTATGTCTCTGGATGAGAAGTCACTATCAAGCGCAGGTATCTTTGCTAAAGATGTGCTACTTGTTGGATCAAGAAGCTCGGGTATTTTTCCATGTTGGTTATCACTTCAAGTTATTATCAATTGGGAGTTAATTTTCAACATACCTAGGATAAGTTGGCATAGGAAGGAGATGTTGGACATCTACAGCTGATTTAATTGAGACTCAGAACATCTCAATGTTTCACTAAGTTAGCAAGTGAGTTTGTTGTAGAAAGTTCTCTTCTTGGGATGTGTTATTTTAATGGTAAAAATAGGGAGAAGAACTCGAGAAAAGCTAATGATGAGTTTGGTTGTAACTTACCCAACTATGAAAGAGTGACGTGGAATTTCCTAGAATAGTAAGATCCTATCAGAGGTTTAAGGGAAGTTTATCCAAGATCATCAAGATATTGGTAGAGCTACTAGAGAAGGTTTTAAGTTAGTTTGGATCAATAGACCTCAGCTAAGTGTTTGAAGGAGTCCAAGAAGAGGTTGAAGTAAAACCTAAGTATTAGCTTTGTTAGATCCAGACAAGAGTTTCATATCAACAATGACGCACCTTGTCATGGTGTGGAATATGTCCTTATACGAGAAGGAAAGAAGTGGCTTGTTCATTAAGTCAATTAAGGAAGCGTGAGTTGAACTACCTAACATGCATCTGGAGTTATCCATTATGGAGCATGGAAGTAAAAGTGACATATAGGAGGATCACAAGAATCTGCAGGACATCTTCACTAAGTTGGTCTTGAGCTTGTGTTATCCTCGTTGGAATGAAATTGCTTATGACTTGGAAAAGTGCTGTCACTTCGAGAAGCAAAATCATGGCCGATGCCCTTAGCAATGGAGAATTGTGTTAAGAAGGTTCGGGTGACACCAAGGATTAAGAGTTGTATTCCTAGTTCGAGCAACTTAACTAGAATCATTAATGTTTGAAGATTGGTAGTAGAATTCCCTTTTGACCAAGAGATTCATCAGGCTTCATTGGAAGGTGGATATATTAAGAAACAAAATTGGTATTAGGAAAGGTGGCCTAGTGATTGGAATTACCTGAGTATTAATTGGAGTACTTTTCATAATCTTGGAATCAGTTTGGTAAGTTACTTGGAGTAAGGTTAACAGGTATGCAAAGTAAAGTAGGATTTTTATCGAGATGATGGTACTACATAAGGAAGTAAAGAAGAGTCTAAAGACGAAGTATTCTTATCTCCTAGTCGACATTTTCCAAATCTCAGGGACGAGATTCATCTTAAGGGGGGTAGAATTATAACACCCTAAAATTTGCCTCTTTTGAAAACAGGATTAAAATGATTTATTTGTGAATTTTGTGCTCATGAAATATAGGAAAATAAATTTTTCATTAAATTAAAATTCATCATAAGCTAGCAACATATTTGAGCATACATGCCCTTGCATTTGATTTATTTGGTTGAGTGGTTTTGATTGAAAATTTAAAATGATTTAAATTGCTTTTGCAAATGAAATTAAAAATGGCTTTGAAGTAAAAGAAAGGAAAGTAAAGAAAATTTGAAAATAAAAGAATTTTTATAAATCCCGGATGGGTACCAGATTGCTAGAGTTTGGAGGAATTAGGCTTGTGATCAACCAGTCAATTGTCCCTATGGATTTGGAGTCTTCGCCTGAAGATTGGAGTTGTTTTTCCGCTGTCTATACTCTGAGGTTATATTCTCTATACTAATACGCTATGTATTTAAGCATTGTCTATTGATATTACCCTTATTTGTAGCTATATGTGAGATTTGACTTCCTGGGCTCACATATGGTGTGTATCTGATTTTGTTCTTAAAATCGGGTGCTACAAAGTGGTATCAGAGCAATGCTGACTGTAGGACGCAAGCCTAGTTAGAAATTGGCCATCTTAAGGATTTGAAATTGCTATAAAGTCCTTGTTCTATAAATCTTGATATTTTCTTCTCTACTATATATTTATCCTTGATATTTATCTGCTCCTTGATGCTTATTTTAAAGTCTTTGTTCTCATTTTCACTCCTTGATTTGATATGCTTTTAGAACTGCTCCTCATCACCTTCTTGCGTAATCTGAAGATAAGTCTTAGGATTGTTACCCCTAACATAATAAGGACGATAGTATCGCAAGTTGAGTCAATGATTGAATTGTGCATCTTTTTTGCTTGTTGAATTGTCTTTATGCTTATGATTGTTTTGAATCTTTGTAATGATTGCAATGATCTTGTTGGGTGTTCCCATAACTTTGTTTAGCTTATAGGCCTAAGGTATAAGGATTAGTGAAATAAATAGTTGGGATATGGTTTTCTCCTGTTTCCTTTATCCTGTCTTCTCGGAGCAGACTACACTCTTCAGCTTATATCTCTAATCTTGGATGACCAAAAATCATGAGAAAATTTTGGACAATAGTAGACTTCAATATCTTTTTCTGAGCGTAAGAATCACCTTGATAGCTATTTTGGTTATGGAGATACGAAAATCACAAGGCGATGCATTTGTGCTGTTTGGAACCTAGAACAGTTTCTGTGGTGCACTATTTTCAACCAAGTTAACTGCAGAATTTGGAAAAGTGTTCTATAAGGAAGTTGTGGGAAATTTTATAATCTTTCCAACAGTATAAGATACATCTTCATTGGATTAATAGAATGGGGGTTACAGCTGTTTTACTGTGCTGTTGTTTTTCATCTCGCGAGGAATTTCAGGTTTCTTGTCCTTGCCCATATACAAGAGTACCATCGGGATATCAAAACATCTTGATACTAGTTAGCTCATCTAAAAGAATGTGCAAGCTATGCTTGGTGTCCCCTAGTTTATCTTTTCTTAAGGGGGATAGCCAAGTTGAAGAATTTGCAAGATGAAGTGTCCTACGTTGTAGATTGCGTAGCGAAAGTGTGGTGGTACCCAAAGATGTGAGAGAAATTCAGAGTTTCAATGAGGTTTGGTTAAAGGTTCAATGAAGGTTTATCCAAGATTGTCAATTATTGGTAGAGCTACCGGAGAAGTTTTAAGTTAGTTTGGATCAGGAGACCTCAGCTAAGTGTCTGAAGGGGTCCAAGAGAGGTTGAAGTAAAACCTATGTATTAGCTTTGTTAGGCCAGGACAAGAACTTTATATCCACTAGGATGCATCTTGTAAAGATGTGGGATGTGTCCTTATGCAAGAAGAAAAATGTAGTACCTTGTTCATTACGTCAACTAAGGAAGCGTGAGTTGAACTACCTAACATGCATCTAGAGTTATCCATTGTGGAGCATGGAAGTACTGTCTTTTTAGAAGTAAAAGTGATATCTAGGAGGAACACAAGAATCTACAGGACATCTTCATTAAGTTGGTCTTGAGCTTGTGTTATCCTCGTTGGAATGAAATTGCTTATGACTTGGAAAAGTGCTATCACCTAGGAGAAGCGAAAGTCGCGACCGATGCCCTTAGCAATGGAGAATTGTGCTAAGAAGGTTCGGGTGACACCAAGGATTAAGAGTTGTATTCCCAGATCGAGAAACTTAACCGGAATCATTAATGTTTTGAAGATTGGTGGAAGAATTTCCTTCTGACCAATAAAGTAAGGAATTTTTGTTGGAAGGTGGATATTTTAAGAAAAAGAATTGGTATTGTGGACTCAAAAGGAAAGGTGGCCTAGTGATTGGAGTTACCTGAGTATCATTTGGAGTATCTATCAGAACCTTGGAATCAGTTGGGCAAGTTACTTGGAGTAAGATCAACAGGTATGCAAGGTAAAGTGGGATCCTTATGATGATGGAACTGCGCGAGGAAGTAAAGAAGACGGAGTGTTCCTATCTCCTAGTAGACGTCTTCCGAATCTCGAGGACGAGATTCATCTTAAGGGGGGTAGAATTGTAACACCCTAAAATTTGCTTCTTTTGAAAATAGGTTTAAAATGATTTATTTCTGAATTTTGTGCTCATGAAATATAGGAAAATAAAATTTTTCATTAAATTAAAATTCATCATAAGGTTTAGCAACATGATTGTGCATACATGCCCTTGCATTTGATGTATTTGATTGAGTGGTTTAAATTGCTTTTGCAAATGAACGTAAAAATGGCTTTGAAGTAAAAGAAAAGAAAGAAAATAAAATTTGAAAATAAAAGGATTTAAAAAGTTGTATAATTTATTTTCAGAAAACCTACCAAAATGGCTCATTTTTATTTGAGTTGAAAAGTATATTCAAAACTCTATTTGAATTTGATTTGGCTTACATTTGAAATTGGTTTTGAAAACAAGATAGAAAAAAATGGAAAAAGGAAAACTCACTCTCTCCCTCTCCCCACTGCGCTGGCCTATTCTCCCTCAGCCCCATAGCCCAGTGCTCTCCCACAGTGCGCGGCCCATCACCGTAGCAGCTCTTCCTCTCCACAACAGCCCGCGCGCAGGCCCGCTTCCGCCTCCACTCACGAAGCCCAGGACGAAGCTCCAGTAGGCCGGCCTAGCAAAGCCTGTATAGGCACGTGCTCCTCCGTCTCTCTCTAGCTGACAGCCGACCCTGCCTCTTCTCTCACTGCTAGGTGGGACCTACCTATCAGTTTCATCCCCAGCTCGAGCTCATAACCGGCACGGGTTCTTCGAGAGCCCCACACCACCACGGCACCGTCTTGTCGTGCCGCCCATGTCGCTTTGCCCCTATAAATCCGAAGCCCCTGCGTCCGCCTCGCTTGAGTCACAAGGTCGCCGCTGAGCCGAGAGTCCGCTGCTGCTCCAAATCTACCCTAGTTCCTTCTGATTTGGCTTGAATTCCACGTCAAGCTTCTTACAAAGCTCCGCGACCCCTCTACATCCATCTATGCCGCCTGCTCTAGTCTTGGCTTCACATTGCCGCCAGTGTTCGGATCTCACCGAGTAGAGCATGTCCGCCCACCGCCATGGAAGACGCCGTCCGCTGCTGTGCCTGACTATCACACCCAATTTTAAGGATAAAATTGAATGCACTAACTCGTGTGTGCCCAGGGATCAATCACACACACAAGCTAACAAAATTATAAAAAGTATCATCACGGTGTCTCTTACATCAAGATCCATAATATAACTTAGTCTTACATCACACAGCGGAATATAAAAAGATAACTCTCTCATGGGACTCCATCACAGGGAAGGTCAACTGGTTGACCACAAGCCTAATAATCCTCAGGAAATTCCTCATACCCGTTGGCATCTTTTACCCATCTAGGGATTTTTTGTCCAAATAAAGAAATAAACAAGCGTAAGTACTTCCCGTACTTAACAAGATAACATGGGGTTATGTAGCTCAAAAAGGACGACACTGGTTTACTACAGTTAGCACTTTTAGTAAGTCAGGATTTTATTACCAATTATTATCAAGTTATGCTTAAGCTCCCATTTGAACCCACTTAATCAGACATCAGCATCATTTGGATCATATCATCATAAACCATCATAACTGAACAACAATGAGTAACCAATTATTCTGTGAGTTTTCCTGGGCCGCTCGTGACCGTGAGCACGGCTGTTATAACAGTTTGTAACCCTCTATAGAGGTGGTGCACATTCACTGCGAGTCGTGATTCCCATATGCCCGGGTTAATTACTCCCATGTCACTGCCAAGGTGAGTGGGACAGGGTACACTATGAAGCCATTTCATAGGTTTCTCTAACAAGTTAGGGCCACTAGGTTTCCTCGGTAGGTAGATGTAGGAACCCCCCTTTCCTATGGCACATATCCATCGTGGCTATACACATAGGAATAGAGGCAGCCCTATACCCAACGTGGCAAGCCCCTCTTGCGCCATAAAGGTAACCTCTAACAAGTTAGAAAAGGGTCCTATTACTGAGCTAAAGTCAGAGCCATATGACTCTCACGGTTGCACTGTCAGTCCCTAGCTTTTGCCTGATAGATAAGTCCTTATGGAAGGCCAGGAGCATCATGATCAAAAGTCATTTGCACCTTCGCCCTATGGATCAGTTGTTACAAATCACATTATACTTTTAGTTCCATAGAACCATTAACCATCAGTATAGATCATGTTTAGTTAGAGCACTAGCAGTCTACCCATATGCAATTAACCCATAGGAGTCAAGGGAACAAGTCATCAAATGACTAGAATGTCCTTATAGTTATCAAAATTAGACACATGCACATGAGTAAATGATTAAAGTGAATAGGACATCAAGGTAGGCCCATGCTATACTTGCCTTGGTTCACAAACTCTTGTTGATCCTTGCTGGTCGTCGAAGAACTCTTGATCTCCAACGTTCTCCTCACCGTCTGAACACGACCAACACGGCAACACACAACATTCTAGGAACATTCATGCAAAGCAAACAATCCTACTAGTTAGAATAGTACACCAACAGTATAGAAAACAAGATAAAATGTTTATGATAGTAATCCTATGTCTCGCTACTGATCACGTCAACGCGAAGTTCACGAAAATCGGAGCTAAAACATGAAAGTTATGAATTAAACGGGGTTTCCTATAGCACTTTATTTAATTAAAACTAATCATGAAATTCACAAGTTGCAAACTTGATTAATAGTGGTACTAACACGTAGATTATGAAATTACAAAGATAACGCAATTTGAACGGATCAATTCAGAGCTAAAACGACGATTTTATAAGCAAAACAGTACAAATGGCATTTCTAGTAAATACTGAAAACGTACTTTGGACTAAAACAGTTTAGTTTACGTTTTCAAAAGGGGAAAGCGTACTCAGGGAAATGCGCTAAGGATGGCGGGTTCTATTAAGCGAAACCATGGGGGCTCTTTAGCAAATCCACCCGCGAAGGGGTATCGGCCTCTCGGTGGCCGTTGGATTTGAAATGAACGGCTCAGATTAGATCAGTGAGGGGGAGAGAGGAGGAACCTGCCAGGAACAGTAGCTCCGGCTGCAAGCTCCATGGCCGGTGGCAAAGAACACATCGGCGAGCGGATATCTCGGGCCTCGGGCCACTGGTTGGCGCAATCCGAAAGCACCAGGTGGTTAGCGGGGAAGCAAGGGGATCTCGGCTAGGCCTATATGGCGGCCGGAGGAGAGAGCCGATGCGGCGGTCGCCATGGCTGGTGAGCAAGAGCTCATGGGCCTACGTGGTTAGAGCCCTAGAGGCCGTGAAACAAAGAATTACATGCATGGGGAGAAAGAGGGGAGCACCAGGGGTTCTCACCAGTGGGGAAAAACGAGGACGGAGGTAGCTCGAGGACTGGCGAACCGCGTGGAGGATGAATGGCGGACCTCGGCGTCATGGCGGTTGCGTCTTCCATGCACGGCGAGCGTGAAGGAGGGAGCGGGGGCAACATAGAGGGGCGACGACGGGCTCGGTGCCATTTTATAGAGGCCGGGCGTGGGGAGGGGTGCGCCCACGTCGCGAGAAGAGCGGGCGCGGGGCGGCGGTTGCTCTAGGTGCGCACGTCGCGAGAAGAGAGGGACGAACAGAAGGAGGTGGGGGGAGGAGCTGACAAGCGGGGCAGGGACATCAGCCGCTAAGGGAAAGAGGAGGGCGCGGTGGTTTCCAACTCGCCCGGTTGGGCCGGCCCAAGCAGGAACGGGAGAGGGGGAAAGGGAAGGCGCGCGGGCCGGTGGTCTGCTAGGCTGGCGCGGGGGAGAAAAAGGCCATGGGCCGAAATTGAGGAAGGGAGGGAAAGGAAAAGTAATTTCCTTTTTCTTTTTCCAAACCAAATTTCCAAATGTATTTTCAAATAAGTTTTGAATCCTTTTGAGTTTAAATCAAAAACCACTCAACATATTAAATACAATGCTCCAGCATGAGTGCATCAACATGTTACTAACCTTATATTTGATTTTATTTTCACAAAAAATATTTCTTTCCTATATTTCAATGTTCACATAATAACATAATTAAATTGAGTTTTCTTATTTCAAAAAGACTAAAATTTTGGGTGTTACAATTCTACCCCCCTTAAGATGAATCTCATCCTCGAGATTCGGATGATTGCTTACTCAAACAGTTGGGGATAAGACTTTCTCAGATCCTCTTCTCTTTCCCAAGTAGCCTCATCCTCTGTATACCGATTCCACTGCACCTTGCACATCTTTATAGTTCGGCTTCTTGTAACTCTTTCGGCTGTTTCCAAGATCTTTATTGGATACTCTTCATATGTAAGATCTTCCTTAATAGCAAGCTCTTCCAAAGGGATCTGCTCTTCTGGTACCCTCAAACACTTTTTCAATTGAGAAACAAGGAACACATCATGCACACCTGACAAACTTTAGGCAGTTCCAATTGATAGGCTACTTCTCCACGTCTCTCTAAGATCTTAAAAGGTCTAATATACCTTGGTGCTAACTTTCCCTTCAGTATTGAATCTTTTCACACTTCTCATTGGAGACACCTTCAAGTACACATAATCACCAACTTCAAAAGTTAGCTCTCTTCTACGAGTATCTAGCGTAACTCTTCTGTTGGGACTGAGCCACTCTTAAGTTATCTCTAATCATTCTCACTTGTTCTTCCGCATCTCTAAGGACATTGGGTCCAAACACTTGAGTTTCACCAGTCTGATTCTAGAACAAAGGTGTTCTACATCTACGTCCATACAAGCGCCTCGAAAGGTGCCATCTTAAGACTCTTCTGGTAACTATTGTTATACGAGAACTCTTGCGTATGGTAGACTCTTATCCCAACTATTACCATACTGTAGTGCACAAGCTCTCAACATATCTTCCAAAATCTGGTTGATCCTTTTAGTCTGCCCATCAGTTTGCGGGTGGTAAGCAGAACTGAAATTCAACTTTGTCCCCAAAGATCTATGTACTTTATGCCAGAATTGCGATGTAAATAGAGTGCCTCTATCCGACACAATTTTCTTGGGAACACCATGTAAGCACACTATTCTTTCCATGTACAACTCTGCTAGTCTTGCACCCGTATAGGTAGTCTTGACTGGTAAAAAGTGAGCAACCTTGGTGAGTCGATCCACTATTACCCATATTGAATCATAACCTCTTTGAGTGCGGGGCAATCCCACAATAAAATCCATACCAACTTCTTCCCATTTCCATTCAATAATCTTCATTGGTTGTAGCAACCCTGTAGGTCTTTGATGCTTAGCTTTCACTCTTTGATAAGTGTCACACAAGGCCACATACTCTGCCACATCTCTCTTCAAACCATACCACCAATACTTCTCCTTGAGATCCAAATACATCTTGGTACTTCCAGGATGTATAGAATAGGCAGACTCATGGGCCTTTTGCAGAATTGCATCACGGATAGCCTTCACTTCAGGTACACATACCCTTTTTCTAAACCAAAGAGTACCATTCTCATCCATCCTGAATCCTGGTGCCTTTCCAAGCACTACATTCTCTGCTATCTCTTTTAGTTTTTCATCCTCCAATTGACCTTTGCGTATCTCTTGCTCCAATGTAGGCTCTATCACCAATTCCATTGCATTAGTGACAAAACTCAAGTTGAGATGCTCCATTTCAGCACACAACTCTACTGACATAAAAGTCATCCCAAGTCCATTAGCATAACTCTTCCTGCTAAGTGCATCAACTACGACATTTGCTTTTCTCGGATGATAATGCACTTCTAAGTCATAGTCTTTGATCAATTCTAACCAACGACATTGTCTTAGATTTAGATCTGATTGTGTAAAGATATACTTCAAACTCTTGTGATCTGTATAGATATCACTCTTATGCCCAATTAGATAATGTCTCTAGATTTTCAAAGCATGAACCACAGCTACCAATTCCAAGTCATGAGTAGGGTAATTCAACTCATGCTTCCTCAATTGTCTAGATGCATATGCCACCACTCTTCCTTCTTGCATAAGCACACATCCAAGGCCCAAATGGGATGCATCACAATATATAGAGAAGTTATTGCTTAAGTCGGGCAAAATCAATACTGGAGCTGTAGTCAATTTCTTCTTTAGCTCATCAAAGTTTGCCTGGCATTTATCCGACCATACATATTTAGCATTCTTTTCCAACAGAGCTATCATAGGCTTAGCAAGTTTGGAAAAACCTTCAATGAACCTCCTATAGTATCCAGCCAATCCCAAAAAGCTACGAATCTCGCTTACATTGGTTGGTGGTTTCCAATTCAACACATCTTGTACCTTGCCTGGATCCACTGCTATTCCACCATTGGAGACAACATGACCCAGAAAAGAGACTTCCTTCAACCAAAACTCACACTTGCTCCGCTTAGCATACAACTTATGTTCTCTAAGCTTTTGCAAGACAACCCTTATATGTTCAGCATGTTTTTCTTCAGTCTTGGAGAATATTAGTATGTCTTCTATGAATACAACCACAAATTTATCCAGAAACTCCATGAACACCTTATTCATCAGATACATGAAGTATGCAGGTGCATTGGTCAATCCAAAAGACATAACGGTATACTCATACAATCCATACCGTGTAGTGAATGCTATCTTGGGTATGTCCGAGTTTCGAATCTTTAGCTGATGGTACCCTAAGCGGAGATCAATCTTGGAGAACACATGGGCTCCTCTCAACTGATCAAACAAATCATCAATCCTAGGCAAAGGGTATTTATTCTTGATTGTAACCTCATTAAGTGAACGGTAATCCACACACATCCATTGACTACCATCCTTCTTATCCACAAAGATCACAGGTGCCCCCCATGGGGAAGAACTGGGGCGTATGAAACCTTTTTCTTACAACTCTTTTAGTTGTTTCTTAAGCTCTTATAATTCATTAACCCCCATTCTATATGGACGTTTAGCTATTGGTGCAGTTCCAGGTAATAATTCAATAATGAATTCAATGTCTCGATCAGGTGGCATACCTGGCAAGTCATCCGGGAACTTCTCCACTACACAATCTTGTTCATTGGCATCACCATCCAACTGGTTCACTATGGCTGTAGGCTGAGCTTGCACTACCACTTCTACACAGATTCTATCTCCATTGAGTGATGTCACAACCACAGATTTCTCCTGACACTGGATCACTGCCTGGTGTTGTTTCATCCAATCCATTCCCAGAATAAGATCAATTCCTGTTGTTCTCAACACAATTGGTTTCACTTTGAAGTCTACCCCCTTAAGGAAATGCTAGTTGAGGGACTCCAATATGAAGCGAGCATACTACCTCCCGGTGAATTTACTAGTATGGGGTTTTTCATGGCACACAAAGGTATGCTATGCATTCTAACAAAAGCTTGGGAAATAAAAGAATGCGAAGCACCAGAATCAAAAGTACTGTAGCAGAGATAGAGTTGACGCTGAACGTACCCAACATGACCTCAGGCGTCTCCTAAGCTGCATCAGATGACACATAATTCACCTTCGCAGTGTGAGGTGGTTGGGCATTGAACTTTCGATTGCCAGTCTGGTTGTGAGGTGCTTGCTAGTTCTGCTTCTTTGGACACTGATGAGCATAGCGACCTACTTCTCCACAGCAGGTAGCATGCATTGGGGTTATTGGGTGCACCACTCTTCATAGGAGCATTATTGGATGGTCCCTAGCATGTTGCTAGATTGCTAGTCTGTTGTAGGGGGACGCTGATTACCATACTGTTGCTGGTACTGAGGGCGTTGCTGGAACTGATTATGTTGAGGATACTGACTATGGTTTCCCTGGTTAGATGGTCCTTGATTCCTTTGTTGAAAACCTTGCTATGGATATGCACGCGGGTGGGTGTTACTTTGAGAAGCTTGCCCTTGAAGCCTCCTCTTCTTGGCTTCCATCTCTTTGCGCTTATCGTCAATCACAATAGCGCGGTTGACCAAAGTCTGAAAGTTAGGGTAGGTGTTGGACATCAGGTGAAGCTGTAGTCCATCATAGAGTCCCTTGAGGAAACAACATTGCTTATCCTTGTCCTCAGCTACATCATTTGGAGCATAACATGATAGTTGAGCAAACTTGTCATGATACTCCGCCACAGTCATGGATCCTTGCTTGAGGGACCTGAATTCCTCCTGCTTCAATTCCACGAGTCCATCTGGGATATGATAAGACTGGAAATTGTCCTTGAATTCCTGCCAGGTGATAGCAGGAGCATTGTTGGGACGTCCATACTAGAAAGAATCCCACCAATCCTGAGCTGCTCCTTGGAGTTGACCAGAAGCATACAACACCTTCTCAAGATCGTTACATTGTGCTATGTTAAGTTGCTTCTCTATAGCACGCAACCAATCATATGCCTCCATAGGGTCTGAGGCATGAGTGAACACCGTTGGACAGCCCTTCATAAACTCTCCATGCTTATCTCTGACCTGAACAGGCGGTGGTACTCTTGCAGGTTCTTTATCCAAGCGCTGCATCATAGCTTGCATCAACTGCACTTGCATTCCCATTATTTGTTCCATGGTCATAGGTGGCGGTGGTGGTGGATTTATGAGAGCACCACGCCCACGCCCACGGCCTCTGCCTCTTCCTCCTCTTGCGGCCATCTGTTTTCCAACAAATGCGCAAATTTTAGAGATTTCCAAATTATAGAGAGCTTACAAAAGATAAGAAACAATGCTGAGAATTTTCTGGACAAGATTCCAAAAACAGCAGTCCAGTAAATCTATCATAACTTGAGTTTCAGAGATCCAATAGAGGTGTACCAAGAACGGTTGGAAAGCTTATGAGATAAGATACAACTTTTATTTAGATCACTTTTATAGATTCTGACATACACATGGTCAAAAATAGAGCTAAACCGAATCTGTTCTGGGTTCCAGTCTGCGCAGGAACATCAACTTGTGACAGTTAGATCTCACAATCCTAAATAGTCTCCACCTCATGTCCATTCTTTACATCATTCCATGCAGTAACCACTAGCTCTACCTTCCAAAAGGTTGCCTCCAATGGATGCTGGTACTCTGCACAATGATATCTGATGGAGGCGTGCAGATCGGGGTAGTAGTCATCCAGCACATGGGTGAGGAGGGTGTGGTAGTAGGCCATCTCTAGGGCTGGCTTGAAGTAGTACTTGCACTTCCAGTCTATCTCCTCATCCACCATAGGGACAGCTGGGGATGGCGCAGGTGTAGGTGAAGTAGCCGATGACTCCTTAGGTGTAGCTACAACAGGATAGACCGGTGCGACAGTTGGAGTAGGAGCAGGTGCAGGTGTCGGGGTAGCCATCTCCTCATTATCGAAGATGATCACAATCTCCTTCTCCGCCTGTGGAGCACATGGGGTGAACAGGGCACGGTAGCCAGCAGTGCTGAGGCGGGCAGTCTTCGGGTTATGAGACGTCTATAGATTTAAAGTGAGATAGAATTAGAATCAACAATTTTATATAATAGATTAAGGTATGAAAATCATAAATGTTTTAATAAAATAACAAAAATAAGACAGTAAGCAAGAAACCAGAGGAGCAAAGATGCTAAAACAATCATTTCTAACTAGGCTTGCATCCTACAGTCAACACGGCTCTAATACCAATTTGTCACACCCAA
The DNA here is from genome assembly GCF_019320115.1 of Miscanthus floridulus. NCBI lineage: Eukaryota > Viridiplantae > Streptophyta > Magnoliopsida > Poales > Poaceae > Miscanthus > Miscanthus floridulus. The sequence continues at coordinate 44,204,136 of NC_089594.1, read as the reverse complement.
TTTTAAGGATAAAATTGAATGCACTAACTCGTGTGTGCCCAGGGATCAATCACACACATAAGCTGACAAATTATAAAAAGTATCATCATGGTGTCTCTTACATCAAGATCTATAATATAACTTAGTCTTACATCACACAAGCGGAATATAAAAAGATAACTCTCTCGTGGGACTCCATCACAGGGAAGGTCAACTGGTTGACCACAAGCCTAATAATCCTCAGGAAATTCCTCATACCCGTTGGCATCTGTTACCCATCAGGGATTTTTTTGTCCAAATAAAGAAATAAACAAGCGTAAGTACTTCCTGTACTTAACAAGATAACATGGGGTTATGTAGCTCAAAAAGGACGACACTGGTTTACTGCAATTAGCACTTTTAGTAAGTCAGGATTTTATTACCAATTATTATCAAGTTATGCTTAAGCTCCCATTTGAACCCACTTAATCAGATATCAGCATCATTTGGATCATATCATCATAAACCATCATAACTGAACAACAATGAGTAACCAATTATTCTGTGAGTTTTCTGGGCCTGCTAATGACCGTGAGCACGGCTATTATAATAGTTTGTAACCCTCTACAGAGGTGGTGCACATTCACCGCGAGTCGTGATTCTCATATGCCCGGGTTAATTACTCCCTATGTCACTGCCAAGGTGAGCGGGCAGGGATACACTATGAAGCTATTTCATAGGTTTCTCTAACAAGTTAGGGCCGCTAGGTTTCCTCGGTAGGGCAGATGTAGGAACCCCCCTTTCCTATGGCACATATCCATCGCTGGCTATACACATAGGAACAGAGGCAGCCCTATACCCAACATGGCAAGCCCCTCTTGCGTCATAAAGGTAACCTCTAACAAGTTAGAAAAGGTCCTATTACTAAGCTAAAGTTAGAGCCATATGACTCTCACTGGTTGCACTGTCAGTCCCAGCTTTTGTCGACAGATAAGTCCTTATGGAGGGCCAGGAGCATCATGATCAAAAGTCATTTGCACCTTCGCCCTATGGATCAGTTGTTACAAATCACGTTATACTTTTAGTTCCATAGAACCGTTAACCATCGTATAGATCATGTTTAGTTAGAGCACTAGCTGTCTACCCATATGCAATTAACCCATAGGAGTCAAGGGAACAAGTCATCAAATGACTAGAATGTCCTTATAGTTATCAAAATTAGACACATGCACATGAGTAAATGATTAAAGTGAATAGGACATCAAGGTAGGCCAATGCTATACTTGCCTTGGTTCACAAACTCTTGCTGATCCTGCTGGTCGTCGAAGAACTCTTGATCTCCAACGTTCTCCTCACCGTCTGAACACGACCAACACGGCAACACACAACATTCCAGGAACATTCATGCAAAGTAAATAATCCTACAGTTAGAACAGTACACCAATAGTATAGAAAATAATATAAAATGTTTATGAAGGTAATCTATGTCTCGCTACGATCACGTCAACGCGAAGTTCGCGAAAATCGGAGCTAAAACGCGAAAGTTATGAATTAAACGGGGTTTTCTATAGCACTTTATTTAATTAAAACTAATCATGAAATTCAAAAGTTGCAAACTTGATTAACAGTGATACTAACACATAGATTATGAAATTACGAAGCTAACATAATTTGAACGGATCAATTCGGAGCTAAAACGACGATTTTATAAGCAAAACAGTACAAATGATATTTCTGTAAATACTGAAAACGTACTTTAGACTAAAACAGTTTAGTTTACGTTTTCAAATGGGGAAAGCGTACTTAGGGAAATGCGCTAAGGATGGCGGGTTCTATTAAGCAAAATTAGGGGGTCTCTTTAGCAAATCCACCCGCGAAGGGGTATCGGCCTCTGGTGGCCGTTGGATTTGAAATGAACGGCTCAGATTAGATCAGTGAGGGGGAGAGAGGAGGAACCAGCCAGGAACAGTAGCTCTGGCGGCAAGCTCCATGGCCGGCGACAAAGAACACGTCGGCGAGCAGATATCTCGGGCCTTGGGCCACGGTTGGTGCAACCGAAAGCACCGGTGGTTAGCGGGGAAGCAGGGGATCTCGGCTAGGCCTATACGGCAGCCGGAGGAGAGAGCCGACGCGGCGGTCGCCATGGCCGGTGAGCAAGAGCTCATGGGCGTACGTGGTTAGAACCCTAGAGGCCGTGAAACAAAGAATTATAGGCATGGGGAGAAAGAGGGGAGCACGGGGGTTCTCACCGAGGGGGGGAACGAGGACGGAGGTGGCTCGAGGACGGCGGACCGCGCGGAGGACGAACGGCGGACCTCGGCGTCACGACAGTTGCGTCTTCCGTGCACGGCAAGCATGAAGGAGGGAGCGAGGGCAACAGAGAGGGGTGATGATAGGCTCGGCACCATTTTATAGAGGCCAGGCGTGGGGAGGGGCGTGCCCACGTCGCGAGAAGAGCAGGCGCAGGGCGACGGTTGCTCTAGGCGCGCGCGGGCGGTTGCGGGACGCATGGAAGGACGTGGGGGGAGGAGCTGACAAGCGGGTCCGGGACGTCAGCCGCTGAGGGAAAGAGGAGGGCACGGCGGTTTCCAACTCGCCCGGTTGGGCCGGCCCAAGCAGGAACAGGAGAGGGGGAAAGGGAAGGCGCGTGGGCCGGCTGGTCTGCTGGGCTGGCGCGGGGGAGAAAAAGGCCATGGGCCTGAAATTGAGGAAGGGAGGGAAAGGAAAAGTAATTTCCTTTTTCTTTTTCCAAACCAAATTTCCAAATGTATTTTCAAATAAGTTTTGAATCCTTTTGAGTTTAAATCAAAAACCACTCAACATATTAAATACAATGCTCCAGCATGAGTGCATCAACATGTTACTAACCTTATATTTGATTTTATTTTCACAAAAATTATTTTTCCCTATATTTCAATGTTCACATAATAACATAATTAAATCGAAGTTTTCTTATTTCAAAAAGACTGAAATTTTGGGTGTTACACTGACGTCCACGAGTTGCTGCCGAGCTTCGGGTATAGGTGAAGAAGCTACCAATGTCTTTCCCTCCGTCTCTCTTTCTCTCTGTGTTGTTCTCATCGCCGCCGTGGTACGCAGGCAAGCTGTCGTCCTCCTCTTCAAGCCCCGTGATGCCGGCAAGCCTTCTTCACCCATGATAAACACCTAGGTGAGCACGCCGTCCTTCGCTTTGGCTCCTGGTGCTCTTAGTTTGGTTAACCATGGCCTCTACAGCTGTTTTTACCGAGCTCTGGTGAGCTCTGGTCGTCACCGACCATGGCACCACCGATCGTGAGCCATGCATGCGTTGCGCTGATTCAATTTGCTAGCTAGCTTGGTGACATTCATCTCCAACGTCATGCTCTATTTGTGGCCGTTTTCCTTTACAAAAACAAATCCAGAAATACAATAGAAATACACATCATCCTAAGCCGTCCGTTTTTAGATCAATGGCCCAGATTAGAACATACCCCTTCGCTGTTCTTTTTGCTAAAGAGCCCCTCTATTTTTGGCAAATTAACCCACGGTCCAAAGCGCAATCACAGATTACGTTTTCTTCTTTGGAAAGCGTAGTTTCGTCGGTTTAGATCCAAAATACGTTTTCGCTTATTTACAGATTTGCCACTAATTTTTAGTTAGCCATAACTTCTCTGTTTTAACTCTGATTTGACCCAGTTCAACTTGCGTTAGGTTCATAATTTCATAATCTACATGTTCATACTACTGTTAAGTATGTTTTCAACTTTTAAAATTCATGATTAGATTTAATCTATTATTTTATTAAAGGAAAATTTTGTTTAAATCATATCTTCTACGTTTTAACTCTATTTCAACCCATTCAAGTTGCGTTAGATTCATAGCAATGAGATCTATGTGTTAGTAACTAGTGGTTACCATGTCACTATTTCTGGAATTTCATGGTTTAAATCATATCTTGATTAATAATTATGCAACTGAATTTTATAGATAAAATATGATTTGTTTTACTTTAGTTTTATAATTCGAATCCAAATTGACTTAAATTATATTATCTATAAAATATCTTATATTTGTTTTTATATAATTAAAACACATGAAGCTAACAGTTTTATATTTTCTCCTCTGAGTAAGTCTTTCGGTAGTTGTATCTTTTCAACCGTAGTTTCGATTAGTGTGCTTTTTCGGTGTTTGTGTGTTCGTAACGAGACGTAGATTCGTTTTACAAACTTTTCATCTTGATTTTATGTTTGGTGTACTGTTCTAATTTAGATCTATTGTTTGCTTCATGTATGATTGTATGGATGCTTGTGTGGTGCTTTATGATTACGTCCAGTCGGTGAGATATACGTGGTGATCAAGAAGAAGAAGAAGAAGAAGAAGAAGAAGAGCATTGAAGATTAAAGCTTACCGAAGGATCGGTGTTTAAGGCAAGTATACCATGGGATCTCCCTTGTTGTCCTATACACCTTTAATCATTTAATTCATGTTGCATGTGTCTACCTTGACTACCACTAAGGATTTCCTAGTACTTTGTACCTTGTACCTTGATACCTATGGGGTATTGCATTGGGTAGTATGATGCTAGTGCTCAACTACAACCATGATCTTGTAACTTGACTAATGGTATATGCAATAAACACTAAAAGATGTTTTAGCAACATGGAACAAGGGGGCTAGAGCATTGGGTTGTTTTATGGTGCTCTAGATTCCTCTCCCTAAGGACTTATCTGTAAGTGATCATCTGGGACTTATAGTACAACTGTGAGGGCTACATGGCTCTATCTTTAGCTAAGTATGAGGACCTTTTCTAGCTTGTTAGAGGTTACCTTTATTGGCGTAAGAATGGCATGCCGAATCAGGTATAGGATAGCCTCTATCTCCTTGTGTATAGGCTGCAGGTCATTGTGCCATCGGGAAGGGGGGGGTTCCTATATCTGTTTGCCGAGTGAATCTAATGGCCCTAACTTGTTAGACGAACCTTTGAAAGGCTTCATAGTGAACCCTGCTGACCTTCCTTAGTAGTGGGTCAAGAGGCTGATCACCTCGGGCAAAAGGGTAAATCACGACTCACAGTGAAACTGTACAACCTCTACAGAGTGTAAAACTGGTATATCAGTCGTGCTCACGGTCACGAGCGGCCTTGGAACCCTTACAGGAATAGATGATGAACACTAATGAATATGGAGGATAAAGATGCTCACTAATTATTACTGTTTATGCTATTCATTATTCATGTTTACCTTATCATATGTTTACGGGCTTGTGATACACTTGTTGCTACTCAATTGCTAAAATCATGACTCATTAAAAGCTAATCGTAGTTAAACCAGTGTCAGCCTTTCGAGCCTCATGAACCCCATGTTATATTTGTTGAGTACGACATGTACTTACGCTTGCTTTATTTTTCAACTATTTGGATAAAAATCCCGGATGGGTACCAGCATTGCTAGAGTTTGGAGGAATTAGGCTTGTGATCAACCAGTCAATTGTCCTTGTGGATTTGGAGTCTTCACCCTAAGGATCAGAGTTGTCTTTCCACTGTTTGCTATCTAAGGTTATATTCTCTATACTAATACGTTATGTATTTAAGCATTGTCTATTGATATTACCCTTATTTGTAGCAATTTGACTTTTGGGCTCACATATGGTGTGTATCTGGTTTTGTTCTTAAAACTGGGTGCTATAGCAGCCTGTGGCTCGGCCTAGTGTTGCCATTCCTTCCTTCCTTTTCCCCGCGCATCGTTTCCTCTTGGGCCGACGGCCGTGCACCGGCCCAGCATCGCCCGTCGCTCCCTTCTCTTCTCTCTATCTGACAAGCCAGTCCCGCTCCTACACTCGCCGATACGTGGGCCATCCCTAGTCAGCTCCGTCCCTGTCCTTCCGCTCATACCCGAGATAGACTCTGTCAGTCGGTGAGTCCACGTTCATGCCATCTCCCGTCCTGTTGTCTTCCGTGCCACTGCCGCCTAGCCTCATATAAACCGAGCACCCGCCCTGCTTTCCCTGAACCCAAGAGCGCTAGTCGTCACCCATACCAAGTCGCAGCGCTATCGCCTAGATCTCGCCATGTGAAGCTCGACGCCGCCGGGACACCTCCACTTGCTCCACGCCGCCAGAATAGCCCTTGGTAAAGCTCGCCATCTCCTCCTTCTCCGCGTGCTCCAAGTTGGTTCTCTCATGGCCTATAGGTGTTTTCCCGTGCACGCCGCCGAGTTTCTCAATGCCAGCTATGGCGCCGCGGTTTGCCGGTGGTCCTGTTCTAGCCCCTTTCCTCCTCCCGCGCAACCCTGGCCGTCTGATTCCAATCTAACGGCCGAAAATAGAAGATACCTCTTCGTGGTGAAATTTGCAGAAAAGCCATTATAACTATTTGAGTCTCAACCCGCCATCCTTAGTTTTTTTTCCAATCTAGCCCCTGTCTTTCTTCTTTATCCTGCTCGAGGTCCCCGGCCAGATTCAAAATTCAGATTTTATTTATTTAAAAATCAAGTTCCACTTATTTACAATTTTGCCACTATCTTCCATAAGCCATAAATTCTCCGTTTTAACTCCGAATTGACCCGTTCAACTTGCGTTAGGTTCGTATTTACAGTTGTCTAGGTGTTTATATCACTGTTAGATATGTTTTCAACTTTTAAAATTCAAGGTTGGATTTAATCTATTATTTTATTAAAGGAAATCTTGTTCAAATCATATCTTCTACGTTTTAACTATGTTTTAGCCCATTCAAGTTGTGTTGGATTCATTGCAATGAGATCTACACGTTAGTAATCATGTTTATCATACACTATTTCTAGAATTTCATGGTTTAAACTCTAAATTGAATAATAATTATGCAATTGGACTTTATAAATAAAATATGATTTGTTTTACTTTAGTTTTATAATTCAAATCTAAAATTGACTTAATTCAATTCATATTATTTATAAAATATCTTATTTAAAATAAATGAAGCCTATAGTTTTCTTTTTCACGTATAAAGCATATCTTTCGGTAGTTGTATCTTTTCAACCGTAGCTTCGATTAGAGTGCTTCTTGCGTCTGTGTGTTCGTAGGGATGCGTAGAATCGTGTTTCAAACTCTTTTACTTATTTTTCTATGATTAGTGTATTGTTCTAATTTAGATCTATTGTTTACTTTGTGTATGATTGCATAGGATGCTTGTGTGGTGCTTTATGATCTTGTCTAGTCGGTGAGTTATACGTGGTGAATCTAGAAGCAAATGTTTGAAGTTTTGGACTTGAAGAAGGATCTAAGTTTAATGCAAGTATAGCATTGGACCATCCTTGTTACCTATCCACCTTTAATCATTTAGTTCATGTTGCATGTGTCTACCTTGGCAACTGTAGTGATTTTCCTAGCTAATTGATATCCTAGATTCCTTGACACCTTTGGGTTATTTCATTGGGTAGTATGATGCTAGTGCTCAACTACAACCATGATCTTGTAACTTGACTAATGGAATATACAATAAACATTAAAAGATGCTTTTTAGCAACATGGAACAAGAGGGCTAGAGCATTGGGCTGTTTTTATGGTGCTCTAGATTCCTCTCCCTAATGACTTATCTGTAAGTGATCATCCAGAACTTATAGTACAACTGTGAGGGCTATATGGCTCTTGCTCTAGCACAGTATGAGGATCTTTTCTAGCTTGTTAGTGGTTACCTTTATTGGCGTAAGAATGGCTTGACGAATCGGGTATAGTGCGGCCTCTGTCCCCTTGTGTATAGGTTGCGCGTCATTGTGCTATCGGGAAGGGAGGCTCTACATCTGTTTATCGAGTGAATCTAAGTGTCCCTAACTTGTTAGACGAACCTTTGAAAGGCTTCATAGTAAACCCTATCGACCTTCCTTGGTAGTGGGTCAAGAGGCTGATCACCTCGGGCAAAAGGGTCAATCACGACTCATAGTGAAAGTGTACCACCTCTGTAGAGTGTAAAACTTGTATATCAGTCATGCTCACGGTCACGAGCGGCCTTGGAACAGTTATGGAATAGATGATGAACACCGATGATACTGATGATAAAGATGCTCACTAATTATTATTGTTTATGCTATTCATTATTCATGTTTACCCGATCATGTGTTTATATGGGCTTGTGAATAAACTTGTTGCCACCCAATTGCTAAAAGATGACTCATTAAAAGCTAATCGTAATAAAACCAGTGTCAGCCTTTTGAGCCTTATGAACCCCATGTTATATTTATTGAGTACGACATGTACTTACGCTTGCTTTACTTTTCAAATATTTGGATAAAAATCCCGGATGGGTACCAGATTGCTAGAGTTTGGAAGGAATTATGCTTGTGATCAACCAGTCAGTTGTCCCTGTGGATTTGGAGTCTTGGCCTGAAGATCGGAGTTGTTTTTCCGCTGTCTATACTCTGAGGTTATATTCTTTATACTAATGTGCTATGTATTCAAGCATTGTCTAATTGATATTGCCCTTATTTGTAGTTATATGTGAGAATTGACTTCCTAGGCTCGCATATGGTGTGTATCTAGTTTTGTTCTAAAAACCAGGGTGCTATGAACACTGATGATACTGATAATAAAGATGCTCATTAATGGTTAATTATTTATGCTATTTATTATTTATGTTTACCTGATCATATGTTTATATGGGTTTGTGAATAAACTTGTGGCCACCCAATTGCTAAAAGATGACTCATTAAAAACTAATTGCCGTTAAACCTAGTGTCAGCCTTTTGAGCCTCATGAACCCAATGTTATATTTGTTGAGTACGACATTTACTAACGCTTGCTTTACTTTTTAGATCTTTGGAAAAATCCCGGATGGGTACTAGATTGCTAGAGTTTGACAAAATTAGGCTTGTGATCAACCAGTCATTTGTTCCTGTGGAATTGGAGTCTTCACCTGAAGATCGGGGCAGTGTTCGGCTGAACTACAAGCCGGCTTGTTCGGCTTCTTTTTTCAGCCAGAGCAGTGTTTTTCTCTCACAATATTCCAGGATGAACAATGTTTTTCCAGCATGAACTGTTGTGTTTCCGTTGTTTGTTGTCTAAGGTTATATCCTTTATACAAAGTACGCTATATTTTGAGCATTGTCTTTCGATATTACCCTTATTTATAGATATATGTGAGATTTGACTTTCTGAATTTACATATGGTGCGTATCTGGTTTTGTTGTTAAAACTGGGTGCTACAAAAATAATTATAAGGCCCGAGCAGAAATGGACCGCATCATATATATGGGCCATGGCTGCATGCTGCAAATTATTTTATACTGTTATATAGGTACATGAGTAATAGGTCAGTCGAGAAGTAAATTATGGATTAATGAAGTGGCCATGTAATGAACAATTCATAAATCCTTCCCCGGTCTTATGTATTAACGCAAGGAACTTGGACTCGATTGAATACCAATCCAATATCGTCGAAAAGATTTGAGAATATAAATCTATTTACAATTTCTAATAGCTTTGGAAAGAGATAGACCGCTAAAGTCTAGATAACTTAATCTATCTACCTATCTATACTATAAAAGAGTGAAGGAATTGAAAATAACATCTCACCTCGATATTCCTATCCATCTTGGTTCTTGTCCCTTAGATCTACATTAAAATAATATCCGATGCATCTAAATCATCCACCCTGATTTAACAAGCGGACCCAGCCGGAAAACTTATAAACATTTACACGTGTTTCTCTCTTGCACGCCGCGCTCTCTCACAGTTTTTTTTCACCGGCGATTTTCCTACCCACCCAGAGATACCCACCCGCTCTATCACACTGCCCGTTTTGTAAAATATACAGTCATTTCCTATTCCATCGTTTGCGGAAAGTTCAATCGCATCTACGATTTGATAGCTGCCGAACTTGATCAGCGCTGCCACGATGGACATCGTCTCGATCCGGCAAGCTCGGGGGACCAACCCCTTCGGGCCGGCGCCAGGGAGAACAGCTAGCGCCCAGTAGCCAGACGGCGCCGCCGTGAACCTCCCAGCGTCGCACGTGGTGCCGAGCGTGATCACGTCGAGGAATCGTAGATTAATTCCTCCTCACGGAGCCGCCGAAGCCCTAGCGCGCTACCACCATGAACAACACTGCAACGTCATCCCGAAGGCCATGAGTGCTCGGTGACTGAACCCGCGCTTGGGCTTACGCTAATGGTTCTCCACACATCCTTACTGCCATCTAGATTGCGACCAACTATTCGTGCTCCCGGCCTGAATTGAGCTACTAGGCTTTGCGGTCGGAATGACTTATCCGGCCAGCTAAGTGTTAAGCTGCGTTCAACATGACATGAGGACGTACAACGTATCCGTCCTTAAACGACACAGACGGAGTCACTATGTCCAAACCTACACAAGACTCCGCCCGGTCTTAATTCATTATTAACATGGTTCTTTTCTATGATAGCAAATATAGCCAACCGTGACCCACCTCATCCTAAAGCTCGCAGGTGTCAGGAAATCACCCGACTTCTACCGCACTAAGCATGGCTAAGCATTTAGCATGTCCCTGAACTTAAATAGGATTCAAGTGCGATATCTAGACAAGGATAGATATATAATGCAACAATTGGTTCCAACCAATTCCTATACTTAATGCATCATCAACAATAAAAGATACTCAAGATATTTATAAAAAAACATGAGAGACTTAGAATGCTCCGGGGCTTGCCTTTTAGGAAAGAGGATGGGCGGTGGTCAGGCCACTCGGGCAACTCCTCCTCGGCGGCTGCTTCATCGGTTGCCTGAACCTCGGGCTCCTCCTCCTGGCTCGCTCCCTCAAACTCCAGAAGTGTCACTCCCTTCGGCACACCTATTGCATGTATGCGCAAGATAAATATCATGGATGCACATGAACGAAGTTAGGGATGCTCGGGGAATGCACATGCTTACTGCAGTCTGTATATTCTAACTTAATCTCTATCCAAGTCACATTAACTTACCAAGTTTATACAACCTAATGTACAATTGCTCATCTTCAGTTAAGGACCTAGCACCTGCACCTAAGCATGTTCTCAAGTTAAGCTAGCACCTAAACAATCAACAAGAACATTGCAACAAAGCATACACACAAACATTCGTATTTTAGCAAAATAGTAACTATACAGCGGTACAATAAACTGATCATAACCAGAGATCTACAAATTGAAATGACAAGCAACAAGACAATTTGGAAAGCTTATGAAATTGCCTACAATTCATTTTCAGACCTCAAGGCATGATTCCAACCTTTACCAGGTCGAATTTACATAACCACATAATTAGGTCCAAACAAGACAAAGAGCAAGCAAAACTGTGATCCAACTTTGAGTGACTCTAACTCCTAAACTACTAGGCCAAATACCACCAAATTTTAACAGGAGCTAGATACATAAGTTATCTACAACTTTTGAATTAACCACTTTCCAAGAAAACCAAATTATCATGGTAAACTTTGCAAAGTTCCCAGAACAGTCCAGAAAGACATAATGCAAGAAACTAATTATTAACTTATGTTGCAAACATATAAATGGATAAAACCAACTTTACTCACTCATCACACATATCAAAATAACAGCAGAAAGTAAAGTGTTCACCACCAATTCATTTATTTTAATGCCTTTCTTAATTTATTTAATTATTTAAGAGGAATAATAAACATATATGAAAACTGCACCATTTAATCTACAACAATTACAGTAGGTACTACATGCTCTAAGTAGGCTACTGTAAACATTTCACATCATTTGAACAAGCATAACATCCTACACAAAAATGATAAGGCATAAAGGCTTAAAATAACATAATTAGGAAACCCTAGTGAAAAATGTCAAGCAACAAATTTTATATTTTTGTTAGCATACTTAAGGTACTAGGACCACCTCCAATAAATTTCATGGTCATTGAATTTATAGATTAATTATTAAAAATCACACAAGGATCATCTAATGATAATAGGAAAATCTATAACTCAAAAACTATTCATGCACTGACTCTAAATTTTTTACCAGAGCTTCTACTCATCAAGAAGAGCTCACCATATAAATTTCATAATTTTTGGAGCATAGAAACTCTAGATATAAATTAAACAAGTTTGCATCCATTTAAAAACACATTTCAAGTTTCAATTTAATTCTTCTAGAAACTCTACTATAAATGCTAATATTATATTTTTCCTAAATACTACACTTCACCAAGATCCTAACAAAATTGGAACCACCCAATTTGGATCTACAAAACTGGAGATATAAATTTTACAAAACAGCATTCAAAACTGAAATATTTGAACTAGCTTTCAATCCTTAAGTCACTGACAACCGGGGTCCACGGTCAGCCGGGTCCACGCGTCAGTGACTGAAAAGTAGAGCCACGGCGCAGGATGATGCGGTTCGACCGGAGTTCGCCGACGGCGAGGTTTTTCGGTGACACCAACGTCACGACGAGCATCCCCATGACATTGCGCACCTATAGAGCTACCTAGCTCGGCCTATTACCGGCGCTAAGCACGATGGCGACGGTCATGGCGGCATAGTGGTGCGGCTCAATGGCGCGGCACCGGAGCAAGCGATGAGGGCTCGATCCAAGGGTCGGCCAAGACTCTAGAGACCATGATACAGCTAGTGCACACACTACGTAAGCAAGTGGCGGTCGGAGGCGAGCTGGCCACAGCGGCGGGATGCGGTGGCGGAAGAACAGCGAGGCCCGCGCAAGGCACAATAGCTCACTGTGCGATTCAAGCGAGCAAATGTGGGTGCGGCATGACGGTAGGAGTATGGCGAAGCTTCTGTGGTGGCGATTGAGCGACGAGGCACGAGCGGGGGACAGCAATGGCGACGGCGGGGTGCTCGCGCTGCGCTGTGTTGCGGCGGACGCTGCGGGGAGCGAAGGGAGGAGCCAGAAATGCAAATGGAAGCGCTGGGAAACAAGGGCGGATGCTGGGGCCTATGTTGGCGCGCGGCAGCCCGACGTGGCCTGGCTGGTCAGGCCGGTGGCGACACGCGGTGCCACGCGGCGCTGAAATGCTGAAGTCGGTCGGCTACTGTAGACACGATTCAGAGTCCGCGTTCAGAGCCTAACAGCGCAACTTGACAGCATTAAAACTCCTAATCTGTGATGATCTAGCTCATGGTGTAGTTCATAAAGTTGGAGATCTAAATGAGGACTACAACTTTGCCAATTGGAGCTAGAGCTGGTTTGGCTTGGTTAGTGAGATACAAGGTTCCAAACATCGACACATAAAACTAAAAATCAGTTCCAAGACTTAGAAAATTTCTGAGTTTCTAAATAGACCTCAAAACTGACTTGTGGGCCCTTTTTGAGCATGTTCTGCATATTTTCATGAGATAGTCATAAAATAACTTTTGTTCCTTATATATTTTGCTACAACTTTGCTTTAGGTTGCTCAGACATGCAAACACTCTAAGCTATACTTTTTAAATAGTCAAACAAAAGAGTCCTAGGGGTCCACACAAGTCAAACCATTACTTGAAAGTATAATTAGGCAATATGGTCAACATGAACATTGTTCCTAATGACATTCTAAGTGTAGCTAAGTTGTTTAATAGGATAATTAGCCACACCACACATGGATCACACAAAAGTCAAGCATCACATGTATTGAAACAAGGAAGAACAAGTGAAATGTTACTTTTGTTTCAAAGCCATGTTTCACATGTTTCATGAGTTTGTTGCATAGCACTAACTAACCATGTTTCACTAAAGTATGTGACACATTTCAACAGTGAGTTGCACATGTTGCATTTGAGTGTTGCACACTATTCATTTCATAAAACAAACACACATGGAATAGAACAATGTGTTGCAATGTTTCAAAATCATGTTTCAACAATCCAAGCTCATGAATGGATGAATGATGCTCAGGTTTATGAAATGTTAGTGTAAATGTGGAAGCCAAACACCTGGGTTGTTACAGCCTTCCCCTCTTATAAAAATCTCGTCCTGAGATTTGACAAGCGTACCATTGTTGATAGAATTCCTTATAACCTTCCCTCAAATAATCTTCTCTTTCCCAAGTTGCATCGCATTCACTACCCTGATTACTCCACATGACCTTGTAAAACTTGACCACCCGACTCCGAGTCACTCGCTCACGAGTGTCAATTACTCGAACCGGTTTTTCTTCAAAAGTCAAATCAGATTCTAACTCAATATCCCCCAGTGGAACTCTCTCTTCAGGGACGCGAAGACATTTCTTCAACTGAGAAACATGAAAGACGTTGAAGACAGCACTCATCTCAGGAGGTAATTAGATCTTGTATGCTACCTTACCACTTTGTCCAATGATTTAAAATGGACTGACATATCTCGGTGCAAGCTTTCGCTTCACACCAAAGCATTGGGCACTCTTCATGGGTGAGACTTTCAGATAAACGAAGTCTCCAACTTCAAACTCGATAGGTTTTCTACAGCGACCAGCATAACTTTTCTACCTAGCTTGAGCTGCGGCCATATGGGTTTGGATAGTATAGACTTGTTCTTCAGCTTCTTGAACAAAATCAATTCCATAATATCTCCTTTCACCAGCTTCAACACAATTCAATGGGGTTCTACACTTTCGGCCATATAAAGCTTTAAACGGTGCCATCTTGATACTCTCTTGATAACTATTATTGTACGAGAATTCAGCTAGGGGCAACCATTTTTCCCATGAACGCTTAGATGAGATGACACACGCTCTCAACATATCTTCTAAGATTTGGTTCACTCGCTTAGTTTGCCCATTGGTTTGCGGATGATAGGCAGAGCTTCTTACTAACTTAGTTCCCAATAATCCATGTCAGTGCTCCCAAAAGCGAGCAGTGAACTATGGTCCTCTATCAGAGACAATAGTGTGAGGTATCCCATGAAATCGAACTATCTGATTGAAGTACAACTCAGCATAGTCAGTTGGATGGAAATCTATGCGAACATGAATGAAGTGTGCAGACTTGGTCAGACGGTCTACAATCACCCAAATAGAGTTAAAATTCCTCTGAGTAGTAGGGAGTCCAACAATAAAATCCATACTTATATGCACAGCTTTAACCCAACAACAAGTGTCACACCTAGCTACATAAGCGGCTATCTCTTTCTTCATCTTGGTCCACCAAAAATGAGGCTTCAAATCATGATACATTTTGCTACTACCAGGATGAATAGATAATTTAGAGGAATGTGCTTTGGATATGATTTGATTTCTAAGCTCTCTATCCTTTGGGACCACTAACCTATCCTTGAACCATAACATGTCATTCTCATATACCTGAAAATGCTTGGTTTCTTGTTCTTTCATCTTGCGCTTGATGTGGAACACACCTGGATCTGTCTTCTATAGCTCAATAATTCAACTCTAAAGAGTACAACTGAGAGTGATGTTGTGAAGGACTGTAGGATGGAGGAGCTGTGACAAATGAAGGTCACTTTCAATCAAAGAGTGGCAATGAGATTTCCTGCTTAAGGCATCCGCAATGACGTTTGCCTTGCCAGGATGATAGTGCACTTGGAGGTTATAATCCTTGATCAACTCGAGCCATCTTCTTAGACGCATATTCAACTCAGGTTGAGTGAAGATGTACTTAAGACTTTTATGATCAGTGTAGATGTGGCACACATTGCCAAGCAAATAATGTCTCCAGACCTTCAAAGCATGAACAACTGTAGTGAGTTCCAAGTCATGCGTAGGATAATTCACTTCATGCTTCCAAAGTTGGCGAGAGGTATACACAATGACTCGTCCTTCCTACATAAGAACACCTCCTAGACCTGTGCCAGATTCATCACAAAACACATCAAAAGGTTTCTCGATGTCTGGTTGTGCCAAAACTAGAGCCAAAGTTAGAAGGGTTCGCAGGGTGTGAAAAGCCACATCACACTCGGAAGTACAGACAAACCTAGTGTCTTTTTGCAGCAACCGAGTCATAGGCTTGGCTATTTTAGAGAAATCTAGGATGAAGCGACGATAATAACCAGCCAACCCCAGAAAACTCTGAACCTTGTGCACCGAGGTTGGAGCCTTCTAGTCCAACACTTCTTGCACCTTGGTGGGATCCACCATAATTCCACCATCGGACAACATGTGTCCGAGAAAAGGTACTTCATGAAGCCAGAATTCACACTTGCTAAACTTTGCATAAAGCTTGTGTTCACGCAATCTAGTGAGAACCACTCGCAAATGTTCAACGTGATCTTCTTCATTCTCAGAATAGACTAAGATATCATATATAAATACTACCACGAATTTGTCCAACTTGGGCATAAACACCAAATTCATCAAATACATGAAGTGTGCGGGGGTATTGGTCAATCCAAAAGACATGACAAGATACTCATAAAGACCGTATCTTGTAGAGAAGGCAGTTTTTGGAATATCCTCAGGTCAGATTTTGATTTGATGATAACCAGATCTCAAATCAATCTTGGAAAAGACTTTTGCTTTAGACAACTGATCAAATAAGATATCTATGCGTGGTAGAGGATACTTATTCTTGATTGTGACTGCATTCAAAGACCTATAATCTACACACATGCACAGTGATTGATCCTTCTTCACAAAAATAGCTGGACATCCCCACAGAGATGAACTAGGATGGATAAGGCCTTTCTTTAGAAGTTCATTCAGCTGGGTCTTAAGTTTGGCTAGTTCGTTGGGAGGCATTCTATAAGGTCTTCTAGATATGGGCGTTGTACCAGGTAGCAACTCTATCTTGAACTCCACATCCCGATCCAGAGGCAATCCAGGCAAATCATTAGGAAAATCATCTAGAAAATCATACACTACAGGGATATATACAATAGCCTTTGCTTGCACCGCATTTGCCGCACAAGAGAGATTGATGTCCCTAGGTAGTTGCACTAGAAAACCTTCCTGATTACTAGGATCTCTGAGCATGACTACTCTAGTCGATGTATCAATAAGCACCCCATGACTGCTCATCCAATTCATTCCCAATATCACATCAATACCCAGCCCTGGTAAAACTACTAGATCCACCTGATAACTTCGTCCCTCTACCTCAAGTTGCACACCCCCAACTACTAACTTTGTGGGGATAGTACCACTGGTAGCCCTAATACAATAACCCTCACCCTCTATAGTGTATGTTTTCTGTTTAAACTTGGATGCAAATACGGGGCTCATAAAAGAATGTGAAGCACCCGAATCAAATAGTACAACTGCAGGGTGTTGATCAACCAGAAACTTACCAGCCGTGACTACCTCTCCTGAAGGAATATCAGCAATATTAGTGTAGTTCACCTACCCTGGGTGGCCACCTTGGTTGTTATTCCTCTTGGGATAAGGACACTTCCTTGCCCAGTGACCTGGCTTGTTGTAGTTCTAGCATGGCATGTTGCTTGGAGGAACATTGGAGCTGCCTTGACTAGTAGTGCCCTTTGGAAGAGCAACTATAAAAGCCTTGCGAAATCCAGTCTTGCCTGGATTCTTCTTCAGCGATGGGCGGAACTTAACAGCTGATGCCGGAGGATGGAATGTAGCTTTAGATGTGACTGGAGCTTTGGACTGTGAGGCACCTGCCTCATAGGCTCTCTTACGATTCTTTGAAGCGGCATAAATAGCATTGTTGTTTTCTTGAGATAAAGCATCACTAACAAACTAATTAAAGGTAGCACACTTACAATTTCCCATAGTCTTCATCAATTTGGGGCTAAGTCCCCGCTTAAAACTAGCGATCTTTTTGGCATCAGTGTCAACAAACTTAGTAGCATACCTTGCAAGGTTATTGAAAGCCTATAGGTATTCATTCAAGCTCTTGTTCCCCTGCGTTAGCTTCATAAATTTAGTGTGCTTGATTGCCATGAGACCAGGAGGAATATAATTTCCCCTGAAAGCAGACTTGAACTAATCCTAAGTGATTTGGGCATTAGCGGGCATAGTGGATCGATGATGACTCCACCAAATACCAGCTGGCCAATGCAGTTGGTGAGATGCATACTCAGTCTTCAGCACCTCAGTCAAGCGAAGCAAATGGAATTTCTATTCGAGAGTGTTCAACCACTCATCAGCTTGGATGGGCTCTTTAGCCTCCTTGAAGATCGGTGGTTTAGTGTCAAGGAAATCTTTGAAGTTGTTAAACTGATTTGGTTCAGGTCCTTGGCATGCATCATGGCCATCACGATTTGCAATCGTGTGGAGAGCCTCAACCATAGTGCGCTGTCCTTCAGCAAGAATTACCATCAATTCTGCTGGTGTGGGTAGTGGTGGCGGTGGGAGATCATCATCATCACCAGCAGCACCAGTGGAACGAGTACGAGGCATCTACAACAATGCGCAACCAGCAATTATTGGTGATGTTAGCACATTGGAGAGGAATAATGTAATTACGCCAAACTAAATTTACTAGAGAGAATGTAAAATTCATGCAATAAAACAGAGGCAATAATTCATTCTCCAATCACCACATCGTCAATTGATTACTACAACCATTCACAGTGCATTCCAACATGACAAGTTTTAAAATTCACCAACTAAGATAAGCATCCCGTAGGGAGCGGATTAAGGTACATTACATGCCAAGTTTGAATTAAAAGATACATCCAACATCCACCACAATACTTGGTCCATTACACAAATGGCTGCAAAAACTTAAACTAGTGAGACTGGCTAGCTAACTACTCATCAAAGTGGTCACTGTCTACATCAGAGACGCCCTGGACTTCTTCAGGATCTTCCTCTTCCTCTTCCTCTACATGTTCAGCTGCATTGACATCTATCTACATGTCCTCTTCTTCTTCATCGGCCTCAATCACTTGAGGTCCAAAATTTGGGTAAACTGGTGGAGGGTGAGGAATATGAAACAGGCAGTTGTTCAGGTGATGGTATTCAACCTAAAGCTCCTCTAGCTGCTCTTGGAGCTCATTCTCCCTTTGAAAAGCAATGTGGTTAGCCATAATCCATCCCTGATGCCTTTCTTTTGCTAACTCTAGAGCTGCGTCTCTATGATGGGTCACACGGTCCAACTCCTGTACTGCCTCATCTCTCTCTATGGTGAGGTTCATAAGCTGGTTATGGAGCTCATCTCTCTCACGTGCTGCTAGCCCCTACTGCTGTAGACGATAATTTGCAATGCCTCAAATCTCATCTACCTCCAACTGAGCCTGCCCACATGCCTCCACCCTATGGCGATACTTGCGGGCACACAACCTGAACTTGCGCTGGGCCGCCATTACCTTGCCAGCTTCTTCTAATACTCTAGAGAGTGTGTCCTACCTGACTCGACAAAGCTTCAAGACGGTCATCATAACACTCATTTCCACATTGTCACTCTAAACACGTTCACCATGGCCTCGAACCAAGGCCTAGCCAGCTTCTTGACTCCACTCAGCATTTGTAGGAGCCACTCGGGGATGGATGTAGCTGGTCCACCCACCAATTCATCCCCAAAACTCTGTGCTATGTCCATAAGCACATCAAGAGCAGCAACTTGCATGGC
The DNA here is from genome assembly GCF_019320115.1 of Miscanthus floridulus. Classification (NCBI taxonomy): domain Eukaryota; kingdom Viridiplantae; phylum Streptophyta; class Magnoliopsida; order Poales; family Poaceae; genus Miscanthus; species Miscanthus floridulus. Next base: position 44,184,793 of record NC_089594.1, on the reverse strand, counting down.
TTCCCATGCGCTTTGCCCATCAGTCTCGGTGCTCCACCCACGCCACAACAGTTTTCTGGGGTTCTGCGGCACCACCAAGGTCACATTGTACCATGGCACATCTCTAAATGGCACTGTCTACACCCACGTATAACGGGGCACCTCTGGGTATCCAACTGAGCTTAGCACCCTCTAGAGCAAGGTAGGTGTACCAAATTGGTCCAAAAAGGTGCTGCTATAAGGAGGAAATACGAGCGCGGCCATCTGTATCAAAAGGGATGCAACTCTCGTGAAAGGATTATTTTTCAAGGTAGGCATAAGTAAGTTATAAGGGAGGGAGTACTGCAATATGAATGACATGAGTGAATATGATGCATGCAAGTTCCGTACGTCCTCACAAACCTAAGAAAAGTTAAGTTCTAGCGGAATATACGGTGGCATACACATGTTCTCTCGAATAGCGGTAACTAGTCGATCTACACGGTGCGTTGTTAGCGTACCTATAGAAAGTTTCATTGCAGCCCATCCCCACAAGAGACAATTAAGCATACAATGAAAGTAGTAAACTAACATACTCTCCATATATACATCCCCGGATATATATACTTTGGTATCCAAAACTACCCGACAGATATACCCACAATTAAGTACCTTCATATATACATGTATGCAACATGTAAATATTCTAGTTACCACAACTAACTCTCCCCTAGACCAACAGTTGGATAGTCATGCTCTCACAACTCACACTTACCATGGCGTAGAGGCAATTGATCCATACATTACCATTTAAGCGAATGGCACCCATGCAATAGCACGCCGCATTGATGATGAAATAGAAATAATCACTTTCCCCCAAGTTAGTAATTATATAAGCCACCTAAAAGTCCTTATGTGGGCTACAAGGGATGTGATCACTTACATACTATAAAATTTCAGATTTTGAACAACTATATATAACTATAAGTTGGAAAACCATTTCGCAACAAAAGCTTTTGTTTTTAATACCCGTATGACATGTTTAGTGTTGAATCTAGCTCTGATGCCAGCTGTAACAGAACCGTCCAATTTATAAGAGCACAAGTACAAAAACGATCATCGAAATGATCAAATTCTCACACTTGAGCCCATATAAACCCGGTAGTCAACTAAAACCACGAAGGATTTCAAACCAACTTGCATACAACCAAGATCACAGTAATTCAACACAACACATCACACGTTACCACATTTCACAAATAGTTTGCAGATAGATTACAACACATCAGAGTCATAGTTATTACAAACCAAGTCTTGTAAAGTAGCGGAAATAAATAGTTTAACTCACACACACGAGATCAAATACAAGTACCGGCTTGCTGATCACATCCCATAAAAGCATTCGGATAAGATAAATAGAGATCATGCTTGTGATCTAGTCTTCGTCATCCACTGGGTGGAGACAGTACTTACAGAAGCCATGATAAAGAAGGTCATCTGCAATAAGAGCGAACAAACCCTGAGTACGAGAATGTACTCAGCTAGACTTACCCGTCAGAAACCAAAATTAAAAGACACCAAGGATCATGCATAGCTTAATTTAGTGAATCTGACTAACACTTTCTTTTTGCGGAAAAGCATAAGTAATAATGATCAACTCTTAACCTGAGCTAGCAGTGACTTTTAGCCATTAACCTGTCATCTATATTAGCACCTGTACTAAGCAATCACTTGATTAGGATGCAAACATTATTAACCATATAGGTATAAACTATGGCAACATTATCATCATTCTCCATTTAACCATATCGTTAAATTAAGTGAATCGATGTTGCCGCTGCTCAGTCAAGTTCTCACTATCCGGGAGAGACGGTGATTCGAATCGATTCCTATCCAGCTAGAGGGGTATTCTTAACACAAACCCTGCTTCCCCCATCATGGTCGCAAACAAGTCACCTTTGGTACAATTCAGGAGTCCCGGGTACGATCAGTGCTGCAAAACCAGAGAACCACTCTGCCATGAGTGCTCGGTGACTTAACCCGCCCTTAGGCTTATGCCAAAGGTTCTTCGCACATCCTTACTGCCATCCAGATTGTGACCAACTATTCGTGCTCCTAGCCTGAATCGAGCTACTAGGCTTCACGGTCGCAACGACTTATCCGGCCAGCTAAGTGTTAAGCTGCGTTCAACATGACATGAGGACATGAGGACATACAGCGTATCGGTCCTTAAACGACACAGACGGAGTCACTATGTCCAACCTACACAAGACTCTGCCCGGTCTTAATTCATTATTAACATGGTTCTTTTCCATGATAGGAAATATAGCCAACCATGACCCACCTCATCCTAAAGCTCGCAAGTGATGGGAAATCACCCGACTTCTACCGCACTAAGCATGGCTAAGCATTTAACCTATTCCAGAACTTAAATAGGATTCAAGTGCGATATCTGGACAAGCATAGATATATAATGCAACAATTGGTTCCAACTAATTCCTATACTTAATGCATCATCAACAATAAAAGATACTCAAGATATTTATAAAAAAACATGGGAGACTTAGAATGCTCCGGGGCTTGCCTTTTAGGAAAGAGGATGTGCGATGGTCAGGGCACTCGGGCAACTCCTCCTCGGTGGCTGCTTCGTCAGTTGCCTGAACCTCGGGCTCCTCTTCCTGGCTTGCTCCCTCAAACTCTAGAAGCGTCACTCCTTCGGCACACCTATTGCATGTATGCGCAAGATATATATCATGGATGCACATGAGCGAAATTAGGGATGCTCGGGGAATGCACATGCTTACTGTAGTCCACATATTCTAACTTAATCTTTATTCAAATCACTTTAACTTACCAAGTTTATACAACCTAATGTACAATTGCTCATCTTCAGCTAAGGACCTAGCACCTGCACCTAAGCATGTTCTCAAGTTAGGCTAGCACCTAAACAATCAACAAGAACATTGCAACAAAGCATACACACAAACATTCGTATTTTAGCAAAATAGTAACTATACAGCGGTACAGTAAACTGATCATAACCGGAGATCTACAAATCGAAATGACAAGCAACAAGACAATTTGGAAATATTATGAAATTGCCTACAATTCATTTTCAGACCTCAAGGCATGATTCCAACCTTTACCAGGTCAAATTTACATAATCACATAATCAGGTCCAAAAAAGACAGAGAGCAAGCAAAACTATGATCCAACTTTGAGTGACTGTAACTCCTAAACTAGTGGGCCAAATGCCACCAAATTTTAATAGGAGCTAGATACGTAAGTTATCTACAACTTTTGTATTAACCACTTTCCAAGAAAACCAAATTATCATGGTAAACTTTGCAAAGTTCCTAGAACTGTTCAGAAAGACATAATGCAAGAAAATAATTATTAACTTATGTTGCAAACATATAAATGGACAAAACCAACTTTACTCACTCATCACACATATCAAAATAACACTAGAAAGTAAAGTGTTCACCACCAATTCATTTCTTTTAATGCCTTTCTTAATTTATTTAATTATTTAAGAGGAATAATAAACATATGTGGAAACTGCACCATTTAATCTACAAAAATTACAGTAGTCTACTATAAAAATTTCACATCATTTGAATAAGTATAACATCCTACACAAAAATGATAAGGCATAAAGGTTTAAAATAACATTATTAGGAAACCCTAGTGAAAAGTGTCGAGCAACATATTTTATATTTTTCTTAGCATCCTTAAGGTACTAGGATCACCTCCAATAAATTTTATGGTCATTGGATTCATAGATTAATTATTAAAATTCACACAAGGATCATCTAATGATAAAAGGAAAATCTATAACTCAAAAAGTATTCATGCACTGACTCTGAAATTTTTACCAGAGCTTCTACTCATCAAGAAGAGCTCACCATATAAATTTCATAATTTTTGGAGCACAGGAACTCTAGACATAAATTAAACAAGTTTGCATCCATTTAAAAACACATTTCAAGTTTCAATTTAATTCTTCCAGAAACTCTACTATAAGTGCTAATATTACATCTTTCCTAAATACTACACTTCACCGAGATCCTAACAAAATTGGAACCACCCAATTTGGATCTACAAAACTGGAGATATAAATTTTACAAAACAGCATTCAAAACTGAAATATTTGAACTAGCTTTCATTCCTTAAGTCACTGACAACCGGGGTCCACCGGTCAGCCGGGTCCACGTGTCAGTGACTGGAAAGCAGAGCCATGGCACATGACGACGCGGTTCGACCGGAGTTCGCCGATGACGAGGTTTTCCGGCGACACCAACAACACGACGAGCATCCCCATGACATTGCGCACCTACAGAGCTACCTAGCTCGGCCTATTGCCGGCGTCAAGCACAATGGTGGCAGTCATGGCGGCATGGCGGTGCAGCTCGATGGTGCGGTGCTAGAGCTAGCCATGAGGGCTCGATCCAAGGGTCGCCCAAGACTCTAGAGACCATGACCAATCTAGTGCACACGCTACCTAAGCAAGTGGCGGTCAGAGGTGGAGCTAGCCACAACGACGGGATGCGGTGGCGGAAGAACGGCGAGGCCCACGCATGGCCACAACAGCTCATCGTGCGATTCAAGTGAGCAAATGTGAGTGCAGTGCAACAGTAGGAGTATGGCAAAGCTACTGTGGTGGCGATAGAACGACGAGGCATGAGCAAGGGCCAGCAATGGTGATGGCGGTTGTGCTCGCGCTGCGCTGTGCTGCGGCAGACGCTGCGGGGAGCGAAGGGAGGAGCCAGAAATGCAAATGGAAGCGCTGGGAAACGAGGGTGGACGCTGGGGCCTATGTTGGCACGCGGTAGCCCGATGTGGCCTGGCCAGTCAGGCCCATGAAAATGCTGAAGTCGGTCAGCTACTGTAGACACGATTGAGAGTCCGCGTTTAGAGCCTGATAGCACAACTTGACAGCATTAAAACTCCTAATCCGTGATGATCTAGCTCATGGCGTAGTTTACAAAGTTGGAGATCTAAATGATGACTACAACTTTGCCAATTGGAGCTAGAGCTTGTTCGGCTTGGTTAGTGAGATACAAGGTTCCAAACATCGACGCATGAAACTAAAAATCAGTTCCAAGACTTAGAAAATTTCTGAGTTTCTAAGTAGACCTCAAAACTGACTTGTGAGCCCTTTTTGAGCTTGTTCTGCATATTTTCATGAGATGGTCATAAAATAACTTTTGTTCCTTATATAATTTGCTACAACTTTTCTTTAGGTTGCTCAGACATGGAAACAATCTAAGCTATACTTTTTAAACAGTCAAACAAAAGAGTCCTAGGGGTCCACACAAGTCAAACCATTACTTGAAAGTATAATTAGGCAATATGGTCGACATGAACATTGTTCCTAATGACATTCCAAGTGTAGCTAAGTTGTTTAATAGGATAATTAGCCACACCACACATGGATCACACAAAAGTCAAGCATCACATGTATTGAAACAAGGAAGAACAAGTGAAATGTTACTTTTGTTTCAAAGCCATGTTTCACATGTTTCATGAGTTTGTTGCATAGCACTAACTAACCATGTTTCACTAAAGTATGTGACACATTTCAAGAGTGAGTTGCACATGTTGCACTTGAGTGTTGCACACTATTCATTTCATAAAACAAACACACATGTAATAGAACAATGTGTTGCAATGTTTCAAAAGCATGTTTCAACAATCCAAGCTCATGAATGGATGAATGATGCTTAGGTTTATGAAATGCCAGTGCAAATGTGGAAGCCAAACACCTAGGGTGTTACACAAACCCTGTGTCATTGAGTGCTAGGTCACTTCCGATCACAACGTACGGCAAAACTACAAATATTTACGTGTTGGTCACTTTATACACCGACAGTTGGGGCCGTCCGTGGGAATGACATCGTACGTTCACACTTTTGGTCATTAGATGGCCCACCTCTTCGCCATCTTTGCCATGCCAAGCTCAAGCGATACGACTCGCTTTGGCTTGCTGGAATTTCCCATGCTCCCACCTATTGGGATGTGGGTTCCTCTCGTCTCCGAGTCATCCCAGGCCTTCCTCTTTGGAAGCCTGGACTTCATCGCCGACCAGCTCAACATACTGCACCTCCACGAGAAGATACTCATTCTAGCACCTGTCGGAGGAGGCGTGTCCTCTGTCGGCTCTAGGACTCCCGGTGACTTCAACGACGAGGCGCCTGCGCTTCGCTCTGAGCCTGCGCAGGGCTCAAACCCAACTATGAGTGACGTACGCTTTGTTATTTACTCGCTATTTACTGTCTTTCACTGATTCACCGGAGGGACCCCGTTGTCCCTACCGTGACCACCATGTGATCGGTTCCCCATATGGCCTCACGTCCCCCATGGACGCGTATGCCTAGGGACTCCGAAGGATGCTAGCGCCACCCCCTCTCACATCTGAATTTGTGGGGATGGTGAGCTACGCTCCTACCTCTTTTCACGACCTCATGGATGACAATGATGAGAGCGACGGCTCCAGCATCGGCGAGGTCATGACACCTAGCCACCCTCTATCCCAAGAGTGCGTTATGGTGGATGCTCTAGGATAGTCATCGGTGGTGGCAGAGTCTTTACAGACCCACACCCTTCTGGGCCCTTGCGCAGATGCCCTTGCATGTGCCCGGGAGCATGGTGAGGAGCTACGACAAAGGCGGTAGAACCAATCACCACCTGCATCGGTGTGCTCGGCACACCATGATGCACCCTGTGTGCGTAACCCGATGAGCAGCGCCCGGGGTCATGCCCACCAGGTTCAGTGCAACATCATCGATGGGGGAACGATCCACCATAGTTCGCTCAGGCTGGTTAGAACATCACCGTGGCTGCGATGCTTCTGTGTGGCCTTCCTAAGCCTGTCGACCCATAGGAACAGGCGGTCCACCAAAACCTTCAGGCACTGGTGGAGACCGTCGTCGTTCAATAGGCAAAAAGCTCCGTCCACTCGCCACTATAGCCGCCAGGCGTGAAATAGGAGGGTGCAGCTGCACCATGGCCTGACCTGGTGCCTACTCCACACTGGCCACCTATGCACAAACACCTTAGGCTGAACCGAGATGCTTGCAGTGTCATTAGCAACTGACGTCAGGCCTGGCATGATAATGACGTCCATCGGGCGGCGGTAAGAGCAGGCGACATGTGCTCCTATCGGACCATCGAAGGGATCAGTGAAACGCACCCCAGGTGCCGTCACTGACCCAATGACTAAAGTCCCAGCCTAGATGGCCCAATCTAGAGAGCACCGTTCCCATAGTGCTTCCGACTGCCTACCAACATCACCAAGTATACCAGGGAGACAAACCCCGGTATATGGCTCGAAGAATTTCGGCTCACTTGCTGAGCCAGAGAAGTGGATGATGACCACTTCATCATTCAGTACCTCCCCATTTGCATGGGGGAACATGTTCGAGCATGGCTCGAATTCCTCTTGCATGACAGCATCCGCGATGGGAGGACCTCAAGAGGGTCTTCATCATGACCTTCTAGGGGACGTATGTCCACCTTGAGAACTCCTGGGACCTCAAGAGCTACCAGTAGGAGCCCAGCGAGTCCCTACAGGATTACATCTATTGGTTCTCAAAGCAGTGCAACTCCCTACCTGATGTCGTCGATGTGGACGTCATCAGCACATTCCTCTCTAGGACAACCTACAAGTCCCTGATCCACAAGCTTAGCTACTTGACGCCCCATACCACCCGCGACCTGCTCGACGTCGCCATGAACCAGGCCTCTGGCGAGGAGGTGGTCAAAGTAGTCTTCAATAGAGGCTAGGACAAGGGCAAGGCCAAGCGCGAGGACCAAGATGAGGGCCCCTCCATGTAGAGGGGCAGGAAGAACAAGAAGGATCGGTGTCGAACGAACAACTCCACGTTGGTCGCCACAGCTGATCGCACGAGCAAGTAGCCCTAGTAGGGCCTGCCTGACCATTTCGACAAGCTCATGGATAGCCCATGCACCAACCATGCTTACCCCATCAAGCACCTCTACAAGGACTACGAGCTCCTCAAGCATTTCCGGTGATAGGCCGGTGTGCCGAAAGAAGGAAAAGGCAACGAGGCAGCAGCCAACAAAGGAGGCATGGCGGGCAAGGATGGGGACTGCTTCCCTGACCTTGTGGAATGCATCATGATCTTAAGGGGATCCGATGCCATCTATTCCAAGTGCCAGCACAAACTTTGCTACCAAGAGGCGTGCGTCGCCAAAATGGCCGTCCCCTCCTTCCTTCGCTGGTCGGAATCTCCGATCACTTTTGATCAGAGGGACCATCCATCCCATGTTGCCAGACCAGGATGCTACCCGCTCATCGTCGACCCCATTGTTCGCAAGAAGCGCCTCACGGAGGCAGCGGCCTCAACATCCTCTACGTCGACACCCTCGACGTCATGCGCATCCCCTAGTCAGAGCTCTACCCGATGAGCTTCCCCTTCCACGCCGTGATCCCAGGAGCGCAGGCATACCCGCTTGGGCAGATCGACCTGCCCATCACGTTTGGCGACCGAGCCAACTTTCGCTCAGAGGTGCTCACCTTTGAGGTGGTGGACTTCACGATGTCTTACCACACCATCTTGGGGCGCCCATGCTATGCCAAGTTCATGGTGGGCCCCAACTACACCTACCTGAAGCTAAAGATGCCGGGACCAAACGGCGTCATCACTGTGGGTAGCACTTTCTCACACAAATTCACATGCGACCATGAGCATTTTGAGCTTGCCACTGCCATCATCAACTTTTTCGAGCTCCCGTGGCTCGGGGAGTCGTCAACCCCAGTAGTCCCGGACTACAACAAACCAACCCCCTCGACGGCCTTCTGCCCACTCGAGGAGACTAATGCAGTGGGGATCGACCCCACTGACCCAACCAAAATGGTGTGGATCAGGACCCAGCTCCTGGCCAAATAGGAATGCGAGCTCGTTGACTTCCTACATGCTAATTGTGATGTCTTCGCATGGAAACCATCTAACATGCCAGGCATACCATGGGACATCACCGAGCATGCACTACGCCTCATCCCGGGCTCAAAGCCCACCAAGCAATGCTTGCACTGCTTTGATGATGAGAGGAGCAGGGCCATAGGCGAGGAGGTCACTAAACTCTTACCAACCGGATTCATCAGAGAGGTATTCCACTCTGACTGGCTTGCCAATCCTGTTCTTGTTAAAAAGAAGACCGGGAAATGGAGAATGTGCGTTGATTATACTGGCCTCAACAAAGCGTGTCAAAAGGATCACTTTCCTTTGCCGCGCATAGGCTTGATAGTTGACTCCACCTCGGGATGTGAGATCCTCTCCTTTTGGGATGCCTACTCAGGCTATCACCAGATCGTGATGAAAGAGACTGGTCAGCTTATAACCTTGTTCATAACCCCGTATGGTTCATACTGTTATGTAATCATGCCCTTCGTTCTGAAGAACGCTGGCACCACCTACCAAAGGTGCATGCAGCAATGCTTCGCCGATCAAATTGACCCGCTCGATCAGTCTGATCAACCCGAGCGGCCGAAACCAACAATCATCGTCTCTGTTGATGACTTAGTGGTCAAAACGGCTCAAGCTTGCGGCCTGATCGCAAACTTGGCCGCAATATTCGCGAACCTCCGAAGGTTCAACATCAAATTGAATCCTGAAAAATGTGTTTTTGGGGTTCCGAAGGGGAAGCTGCTTGGATACATCATGTCCGAACGCGGTATCGAGGCCAACCCCGAAAAAATCACGGCCATCTCCAACATGGGCCCTATACGCAAGGTCAAGGGCGTACAAAGGCTCACCGGCATGGATACATCATGTCCGAAAGCGGTATTGAAGCGAGATGGGCTGCGCAGCCCAGGAAGGAGATGGAGAGAGTGCGGAAGGGGGAGCTGGGCTGATCAGATTGAGCCCGAGAACGACAGAGGTTTTTGATATTTTTCATTTTGTAAATATACATTTAGAGTTCAAAATTCAAATCTTTTTCATTCTAAATCAATTTTTAAACTCTTTTAAATCATTTCTGAATTTCGGAAATTAACTCCAACCTTTTGGAAATAAAACTTTGACTAGTTTTTAAATAAAACTTTAATATATTACTTTTTAGAAAAAGAATAAAAACTTACTCGTATCTAATCCGGCTCTTAATAAATCATTTTTCACTCGATAAAATTAATGCAAGCAACATGTATGCAACAAAAATTTTAACTCCTATGTCAAATTAAGTTTAATTTTATAAATTACTATTTTCCTCCAACTATTATTTGGTCTTAAATCTAAATTAAATTCTAACAAATTTTAGAAAATTATAAAATTCAAAATTTAAGGTGTTACACCAAATATAAACAAGTTAAAGAGTTAGCAGTCACATCAATATTGTTATATTGTAGTCAATGCAAAGCCAAAAATATAGTCAATGCAAGTCACTAAGATTTAGTTTAGTTTACTCTTCTCCAAGCCAAGACATGCACTCATCATCGAGCATGTTTGTTTGGCTGCTGCCGTTGTGAATGTTACTTTATAGAGAATGTTACCACACTAGAAAAAAATTGCTAATACCAAAACCATATCATTTCTATTCCACTAAATTGCCCAACATTGAGCTATGACACCAACTAAAATATAGTTCTTGAGTTTTGATGGAATATATATCTCTTATACACTACAAGTTCTATCTCTACATGCAAGGTTTCCACATCATCATCTTCCACTAACTATCCACACCATCTCCCATTAATAGCCATGTCATCCCACTAACTTTGAACCTCTTAATGCAAGTTATCCACATCATCTTCACTAATCACAACTACTACTTTCAATATATAAGAAATATAGAAGATATCCATATATTGCTATTTGTTTTGTCTTTTTGTCATCTTATAAGTCGATCTAATTATGTTTTTTTATTGAATTCTTTCATTCCCTTATCCAATTTGATAAGAATAGATGTAAGAACTAGTAGAAGTTACTCATACATGCAAATATTTTATTTCTAAAAACAATTCAATAGCAGCGTGTGGGGTATCCTTCTAGTACCATAAAGCCATGAACCAAAAATATTAGTAAAGCTAAAAGGGGGTGAATTTTAATGGTGATATAAATGGTATTCCAAATAAATCTTGTGTGAAATGACAATCAAAACATAAATGTTGTATAGTCTCCAAAGAACTACAAAAGCAACATTTGAGACTGTCTTTCCAATTTCTTTTTTGCAATAGTATCTTTCATGAGAGTGACATATTTGTTAAGATACCATTAAAAATTTAGTGGTATTCTGATTTTCCACATTAAGCATTTATTAGGAACTAATTTGTATGATACGAGTTTACATATATACAACATATCGAGAAAATACCACTACTAAGTAGGCTCCAAATAAAAATATCTTTGTCACTTACATAGGTTAACAAAATGCTACTTATGACACAAGCTCATACCATGCAATCAAGTTATTATGCGGTAAAGACCTTCGAATGAAATATTCAAAGGTGTGGAGATGGTACTCAATTTTGAGAGGTTTGTTGCCAATCCATGTGTCTTCCCAAAACCGAACCGATGCCACTATGTGTTTAAAAAGATCCTCTTGCCAAGAATTGGTCTTTGACTTTCATAAGTCTGGACCAAAATGTTTTATTTGAGAGGTATTTCCTTGTTAGAAGGTCTTGCCATGTTCCTTCCTTCATTGATAAGTTTAAAAAAACCATTTTCTCAATATACACTTATTTTGATATCTAGGTTTTGCATGCCTAACCCACCAAAATCCTTGGGTGTGCACAGTATGTTCCAGTTAGTGAGTCTATGCTTTTTCTTGTGTTTGTAACTTTGCCAAAAGAATCGATTGAGCGATAGTAGTCTATTTTTTGAAGGACTCTGCTAGAGACCTCAAAGAAGTAAAGCATATGCATGGCTAAGCTTGTCAACACTACGTTAATCAAAACAATTTGTTCTCCTACTTAGAGGAGTTTTCCTTTCTAGCTAGTTACACAACTTTTTCTTAAACCACTCCTTGATCATAATTGTAACACCCCAGCTCATTAGTAGTCTGTAGTAGTTGTGAAGTTGGCCCGTGTAGCCCATGTATAACTACAAAATAACACAGTTGTAAATAGTTAGGAAGAAAAAAAAAAGGAAAACAACACCTGCATATCGGCCTAGACAAAACCAATCACATGATTGTGACAACTCGAATTCAGGGTAGCAACTACTATAAAATAGAGTTGTAACTCAACAAAGCAAGAGCAGCACGGGACCAGAAGCAATACGCCACAAAAAGAGAAAACGCGCGCATAAGCGCAATTCAAACAAAGGTCGCACGCGTGGCCCAAATAGCAAAAAAGTGTAGGTTGGGCAAGTCGGACGGGTGGGCGGGCGTGGGTGCGTGCGCGGGATGGTGGCTTGCCAATGCCGGTTTATGAAAAGGTTTTATATGCTAGTGTGCGATTATGTGTGTGTGTATGTATGTCACTATGCTAGATTTTAACATTAGAGACACGTCTAGACTGTCATTAATGACGCGGAAAAAACATGTCACTCATATTGCGTCTCTGATGTGAACACATCGGTGACGTATAAAAACGCGTCACTAATGACCTTCAGCAGGACACGTTCTGCCAAAATGCGTCACTAATGATCTTCAGCAGCAACACATTCGGCCCCTATCAAAAAACAAGCAACACGTTCAGCCAAGACGCGTCACTAATGACCTTCCGTAGGGACGCATTCAGCCAAGATGCGTCACTAATGACCTTCAGCAGTGATGCGTTCAACCCAGACTTGTCAGTGATGACCCTTTAGCAGCGACACGTTCAGCCCAGACACGTCAGTGATGTGGATCTCAACAGCGACGTGTCTCTAAAAGCGTCACTAATGACAATTGACAAAAACTAAAAAAAGGAAAAATCCAAAGGTATATGGCAAGATGGCAGCACTTGTTAAATATGAATTACCAGTTGGGAGAAGGGAAATATTTCCTACCATGTTGCCACTTCCTCCAAAGCAAAGAGCACACAACCAACAGGCGCATGGAATATGCTGTTGTTTCCTTGTAAGAAAGGAATAATAAGTATTTTATTCTAAGTTAGATTTTATCTTCACAAATAGTGTACTTGCGGCTAACATAATAGCTGGTATGCTTTAACTTCAGAGATACCAGACCCAGCAGTAGCAGGTGCACATTATTCTGTTAATTGACAAGTTAAATTGATCAGCTAGAGAATCAAACTAAATGGTCTGATATCCTATTTGCAGTCAGCAATTAAAATAAGGATTGCAATTGTAGGCAGACTTACATTTAAACAAAAACATGTCATTGCTGCTCTCTATCTTCCCTGATACTTACTTTTCTGCACCAAGTACCTATACAACAACAAAAACACATGAGTTAGCGACGAGTACCAAAAAAGGGAGGGGTACCTAACATACGCAGCATGTAGAGCCAAGCCAACGATGCCCAGGAACCTGCACTGCGAGCAATCTCCTCGGACATCTCTGCGAGTCCCCGCGCAAACAGTGACTGAGCGGCGAGCAACGCATCTTCTCGTGGTCGGTGTAAGCCACAGCGACCTCGCGTTGCCACTAGACCTTCCCCTGGAATACAGTAGCGCAGCGACTCCCTCATCCGCCCACGCCCACATCAGCAGCCCCGCCCATGTGTCCTACAGTTCCTACACCTTCTCCGTCGTGTGCGCCGCCGCTGCCACCGCGTCGTCCTCCCGGGCTCCAGCCCTCTCCCTTCGTCTCCCTCCTCCCCATCTCTCTCTCCTCTCCTCGCCTTGCCCCCTCTCTAGGTGAGACCATTAAGGGAGATATGGAGGGAGGTGACATTGTCCGGATCTGGACTAGGGAGGCGGCGCCTGCCATATCTCAGTGGAGGGAGGAGGAGGATGTGGGAGATGATGGCAGTGTAGGAGGAGCGGTGGTTGCCAAGGAGGACGAGAAGAGAGTTAGATGGCGGCGGCATAGGAAGGGCGGTGGTCGCCGAGGAGGGTGCGGACCATGGTGCATAGAGGATAGGAGAGAGAGAGAGAGAGAGGGGGGGGGGGACAGGAACATACGAGTTTTTTTTAGAAACTCAGGAACGTATGGGTGAGGGGGACGGGGGAGGCGAACCGAACTGTACTAAGCTTGAGTTTATTGGGTTTGATAATTTTTTCGGGTCCGTGGTCTTATTTAAGTGACGTGTCTCATTCAAACGTGTCTCTGATAACTGCTACTGTGATCAGTGACGTGCCTAGTTGGGATGAGGGAAGCGATAACTTGTCATTAGTGACGTGCTTTTTTTCTTAGCCATGGACAACAATTAATCAGTGACGCGTTCTGCTTACCCATGTCACTAATATAACATTAGTGATGCATTTCAATTCTATGTCACAGATGAAGGTATCTATTGTGTGCATACAAGCGTCGACGCATTTATACAATTAGTACAACATCATTGAAAGAAATGATTTAGAAAACATAACCAATTTATTTATTTATATTTCAACTTTGGCTGTACATTATTTTTTTTACAAATTATTTCGGAGATCCGGTAGGACTGCGTACAGTAATATATAATTGCATACATCTGCTAACCAATCCGAGAATCTCATAACTTATATAACTGTACTGTGTGTTGTATTATATGTGTTTTCTAACTTCTCATTATCGCTATATTCGATTTGCAGTCACCCATGTATAAGGACATATGCACATATGTTCACGTGGTCACAGCGTAGATACACCCCTACCTGCAGTACCAAAAAGATATAGATATGTCAGCGATCAGTTTCGCGTGGCAACAGTTTCTAAAGAGACATAGAAAGATGGAGATGAACAACACAGATATCTTGGACTGTATATAAAAAGTGCATTCTTGATGTACAACTAGGATTACGTACCTCTTCTTTCCATTCGTTTGGCCCCCACTCTGATGAGTTTGTCTCTGCGTATCCCCGTGCTTTTTGGTCGGTTCCACGGGACGTGCCAACCTAGTACCTTTTCCATCTGCATGCATTTACGAATCAAAAACAGAGAAACGAAATTATTTATAATAATATGCAAAGAATCGAATAAATGGTTGTTTGATACACATGGCTAATTATTGGGGCTAAAAATTAGCCCAACTTAGCTGTGGATAGGTAGCTAGTTGGCTAACAACTAGTTGAACACTAAAACTACTTTTTAGCTGGCTAGCCAAAGGCGGTGGGCGAGGCTAGCAGATTGAGCGGAAGTAGGGGGTGAACATTGCTACTGTTACCAACGCACACATGTCGGGTAGGAGTTCCTCGCTCCCTTAACCTTGTCGATAAATATTATGTCTATGTGCTCTTCACATTTAATTTGTGAACCTTTGGATGTGGCTTATTATGTTGTTGTTTTTGCTGCTGCTTATGTTTCGGCGGGAGGTAGAAGATCCATTCGTGGGGTCTAGACGTCAGTCTAGTGCCTCTTTCTAACAATTTTGAGGGCAATTGGAAACTGGCAGATGGGCAAGCTTTGTGGACCTGAAGGTATCATTCAATTATTAAGGATGATGCAACTTGCGAGCACTTGGACCAGGAATTTATTGTTTAGGAAATAATCAGCTATTCTGAAACTCTAAGGCCAATCTTAGTGTCAGTTTTACAAATGTTTCATCTGCATCGGCCGCATGACAACGTTTTTAAGAAGAGAAAAAAGTGAGTTTTGGTATGATTGGCAACTCTTTATGAATCATGAAATTAAATGTCTATTAAACTATAGAATAAAACTTTTCATTCGTTAAGTTTGAAAATAACATAATGAAACTCCTCACTGAAATAGACTAGCTTAAGGGCTTGTTTGGTTATATACTATTTACCTCAACCCGCATGTGTATAACTAGTAGGGGCCGATGAAAAGAAAGAGAAGTAGATTGAGATGGAAATTAGTTCATATTTCACATCAAGCCACCTTAATACACATGGATTGACGCAAGGATCTGGGATTCGACCGAGACCATCCGAATTTCGGTGAAATTTGTCCATTTCGGTTAGGTCCGAAATGAATTTTGTGCTTCAAATCTCGAAAATTCACCGAATTGAGTCTGAAATTGGAACCGATTTTTTTTCCAAAATGAATCCCAGAACCTTGGATTGACGTGAATACGAGTATAGTCAAACAAAGTCTAAAAAATAGAAAATGAGAGATGAATAAATGAACTAGAGAGAACTGCTCCAACACTCATCTTTCTAAAAGTTTCACAGATATCAAAGCAGCTTATCTAACTAATTAATTTTTTAAATTATTTTTTTCCGATACCCACGTGAGCCCAACCCATCAAGCCCAGCCCGTGTCCAGGTCTAACTCCCAGATCCTTTTTGTTCGGTGGCGGCTCCGTTTACTCGTCGAAGGAGACGATAGGCGCGGTCCCCTCTTGCAGCGCGGAGGCGGCGAGCGGCTGCTTCATGTGCCGACGATTATGAAGAAGCAGTTGAAGAAGATGCCCATATCAGCAGTTCAGCAGGCAGCACGCTCGTCCAACTGGTCGATGGAGAAGCCGGAGACGCTGGAGTTCAGCTCGCCGGTGCCAAGCGCGATGACGTAGAGGCATATGTACTGACATACAAACAGCACGTCCATCTGGAGCCCTGCGGCCTGTCGCACGGCCTAACCTCGGCGAGTCCACACCGCGGCGGCCACGGCTGCCTCACCTCCGTGGACAAATGCAAGGAGCCATTTGCCCTGTGTGCGTGCGTGCATGGATGGATCAAGACCTCACGGCATGCCAGAGCTATAGCAGCAACGAGTTTGCAAACCGAGAAGGTGAAAGCCAATGACGTCGACAAGCAGTGGTCACGTGGGTCAGGACTGGACATGAACTAGGCTTGGATGGGCCGGCCCAAAGAGAAAAATAATTGAGAAAAATTAATTAGTAAGACAGACTGCTTTGAGATCCGCGCAATCTTAAAAAGAGGAGTATTGGAGCGGAAATGAAGTAGATAAGTGGGATTTGTAACAAAGATACAAAAAGGAATGGGAGAGGCAAAACGGGGCTTTTCATGCATATGCTGGTGGTACCATGCTCCATGCACATACGTGCATGGCTGAGCTCTCGCGGCACTGTTATTTTGCTACCTTAACTTGTACAGGTGAAGCTTACTGTTAAGGCTATAATATGAAATGTTTTAATATGTTCAGCTTATACACGTAGGGGTAGTTTACCAGGAGAGGGTGCATCTTGTTCATGATGAGAGAAGCATCCTCCACAGGCGACACCTTCTTTGGTCCCTTCAGGCGCGGCACCTCACTAATTAACCCTGCATTTGCAGTGCGTCGGAGAAGACAGTAAGCAATCTTTTCTGAGTTCCTACTACCAAATATGCTGCATCTAATCTAAGAGATGGAGATAGTAGTATTTGGATCGAGGTTTATTACCCTTATCCTTGGGCTCAGGCATTGTTTGCGTTAAGGCGTAGCGTAACAATATCTGTATTGTGTTTGTTCCTGTTTCGCTTGAGGTTGTGATATTTGTCTTCTGATGTGTGCCATATATATACAGCCTGTCAATGGCAGCATTGTGGAAATTGCATCCTTGACTGATCAGTCAGAACTGCTGCCAATGATGTATTCGTAGCGTTATATATATATATATATATATATATATATATATATATATATATATATATATATATATATATGTGTGTGTGTGTGTGTGTGTGTGTGTGTGTGTGTGTGTGTGTGTAATTTAAATCTCGGTATTTTCTGAATATCTAATTGACTTGTACATTACTGACTTACTGTAGGGCCGCGCCGGGGAAGAAGGTAGGGGAGGGGGGAGCTGGATGAGGGGGCCGGGAGCGGAGGCGGCTGGAGGGGAAGAGGGTGGCCGGGAGAGGAGGGGAGGGAGGCGGCGCCGTCGGGAGGAGAGGGGGCGCTGGGGCCTGGAGGAGAGAGAAGGGGTGGGGACGGGAGGGCGGGTGGGGTGCTGGATGGGGACGCGGTTAGGTTAAATAGGATCTTTTTTGGTTTGCCGAGTGTCCCAGATGAGGCACTCGGCAAAGTTTTTTTTAATTTTTTTTCTTCTCCTACTTTTTTTTGCCGGATGTTTTAGATCTGAGCACTCAGCAAAGTTTTTTTTTCATTTTTTTATTCTCCTTCTTTTCCAGAAAAAAAAGATTTTATTTCTTTGCCGAGTGTATTTTTTTAACACTAGACAAACAACCTCTTTGCCGAGTGTTTTTGTTTTGACACTCGGCAAAAGGCCCTGTTTGGCGAGTGTTTTTTTTTAGTGTTTTCAGAACGGCACTTGGCAAAGAACTTGTTCGCCGAGTGCCCAAGGAAATACACTCGGTAAACATAAAAACACTTGGCAAATTTGAGGATTCCAGTAGTGATGACCGTTGCTGGAAATCAATTTTCAAGGAGTGGTTCTGTTAAGAAATTTGCCCTTACAAACATGTCCATTTCGAGGACGGTTGTCTTTACATAACCATCTCTAGAAGAGATAGGTTATCAAAGACGGTTCTCTTAAGAGAACCGTGTCTCAAATCCAATAATAGGAGCGGTGCTCTTAGTCAACCTTCCCTAAAATTAACCCCCATAAATATGCTTCTTCCTCCTCGCGACAGCGCTGCTAAGCATAGCACCATTGTTGAGCTTACTTGGAGGCGAGAAATAGCAAAAATAGAGGGTGGAGGTTTTTCCCTTTGAACCATTGAAGGAGATGGGTTTGAGAGGTGAGTTTGTGGCATCCCTAAAAATACCGGCCGCCTTGCCGGGAAACTAAAAATACTTCCCTCCGTTTTCGTTTACTTGTCACCAACCTTTTACTGTAGCAAATTTGACATCTGTTTTTTCTTCTAAAAAACTTAGATACTTCAATGTATATAACACTAATGAAGTATGTTCAATAAAGAATCATATATATGAAAACTTGATGTATTTAAAAATCTTTTGCAGAAAAAAAATGTATTGTCAAAATTGTTACAGTAAAAATTCGGTGGCAAGTAAACCAAAATGGAGGTAGTACCGATTATTTTTAGAGGTGGCTAGAACTAGAAATGCCGTAATGCCCAACCACCTCTAAAAGTATTATTTGTAGAGGTTGCTAGCCCTTCCAGCCGCCTCTAGAAGCATCTAGAAATTCCACAAGTTCCTATAAATGGATTACTAGAGACTGTTGGCAGTTTAGCCTGCCTTATTAAAGAGATCTGCAACTTTATAGTCGACTAGCTTTTCATTTGAAATCATTTTGGAATCGTAAATTATGTTATAGGTTTAAATTTTGAGATTAAATATTTTTATTTTTTTCTTGAACACACAGGAGAGGTACGTATCTTTGCATTAAGGAGAAAAAAGGGCAAGAGCCCTTACAACACACCCCGACACTCCTAAGCTGTCATAAGTTTTTTAAAAATTTTAAATGACCTCGAATGGAGAAACGACCTAAACCCAAGTTATTATACCTAAAGAGATATGTAACTTTGTAGTTAACTACTTTTTTATATGAAACCGTTTAGTATCCATAAATTATGTATTAAGTTTTCAGAATTTGAAATTCATTTTTTTGAATGACCATAGATAGAGAAACGATTTAAACCAAAGTTATAATACTCAAATGGATGTGCAACTTGTTTTTTCAAATGACAACAGATAGCCTGGAAATTCTATTTAAAATTTTTAGATTTTTAGATTTAATTTTTCTTTGAATTTTTCAATTAACCTCGGATGGAGAAGCTACCCATACCAATGCTATTGTAGCCGAAGAGATCTAAAACGCTTTAGTTCAAACATTTTTTATTTAAATTCGTTTAGGTCTCAAATAAAGGTTGTATCAGCCATTGAGTCACAGGGACCAGTTGTGATCTGCCAGCTTGTGTCTAGTTTGACGAGAAGTGCGGGCGATGGACATTATAAAAGATTAGCGTTATATGTATGGTACAACCGTGGAAATTTAATCCGATCGACCTACCATTTCTTTTCTTTGAGGTTTAATTTCAGTTGTACCACATGCAATGCTGCTCAATCTGTCCTGTAACTAAGCTATCTGCAGGACGTCGCTGGGTTGGCGTACGTGTCCCGATGCAAGCTTCTGCTGGGAGCTATATATGCTGAATTCAACTTGTTCCTCTCCCAAACATTGTGGTGCAATTTACAGCTACCTTCTCTCTTAAGTTACATTCGTTCAATTGATATCTCTCTACTTATGCATACTTGTGGTCAAATTTAATAACTCACAAACAGACAAATCTGTTTACAATGTACTATGGATCTCCGTTTGTTCCAGCACTTGTCTTAGAAGATCACATGTATGTCCCAGCCACGCGGTTGACAACCATTCAAAGGGGTTAGATTGTCATCTAGCTATACACAGCAGATGGATGGTCTCCCCTGTCCCAGTCCCAGATCGTTCAGGCACCACCAAGAAACTGCTGGCATGTGTCATTTGCAATTTTACTTCAAGAAACTGTTACTGTATGAGTTTCTAGACTGCAGATATTCATATGATTTAGACCTTGGAGTATGTATATCCGCAGACCGGAGACCGTAGCTGTGCTGCTTTCGTGTTAATGTTGAGCATGACATGTATTGATTTTTCCTGCATCCTTCCTGTAAACTAAACTGAAATCTATCTTGACATTGTTTGGTGATGCACGTTTTCATTAAAGAAAGTTCATGTTGGCCTAATTGCATATATAGCCTGGTGCGTAGGAAGAAAGACGTGTAGGCAGATCCTTTGCTTGCACCATCAAACTCAAAATTATTGCAGACAAGCGCGTAGATATGCCTGCAACTGCAAGGTACGGTTGTGAACTGGTCATCAGTGACCACCTAACTGCTCCCTGATATTTCTTTCAGAGAGGGAGAAGAGAGAAGGTAACATCCGATCAATTGTTTGCCATGACACGGGGTGAACTAGTGTAGGTAGTTGCCAGCTAGTGTGGTTGAGGAATGGACAAATTTGTGTTTGACCTGAAGTGCAGATATTGGTTTATCTGCATGCCATGTGTCTAGCTCGAGAAATGTAGATAATTGATGCCCACTCGGTCGTCTCTCATATATTGTTCAAGAAACGTTGTCTGATTTAACTTGAAATTCAGTTATATTACTTAATTATTAATCACGGGGAGAGCGACTTCAATTTGCTTGTGAGCCATGGGATGCTGGAGAGATCATCTTATATTAGAAAATTCACTGCAGCTTCCTATATATGTGAAAACTGAGTGAAAACGACTTAACCCAACATTAAACATACCTCGTTGACGACTGATGAACGATGGGGTACTTGGTTTCAGGATGCATGCCATACGATTGAGCGCCGAAAAAAACATTTGTATGTTTGGCACAGTAACAAGTTCTGATTCGGATGAAAAAATAAATATAGTACAGTTAAGACAAGTAAGTCAGTTGATCAAGATTGTTCAAAATTAATTAGGTTAATATTTTACATGTATTTGTATGGGATCATGTGACAAGTAGTTATCCTTTTCATGCCTTGCGACAAGATTGTATAGTATTATATTGAAATTTTGCATTCACAAATAAATATCCTTTAGATATGGTTCATAATAATATTACGGGTTATTAAAACGGGTACTACTTAACTTCAGCTTAAAATGCCTGCTCACAACGATGCTTGGAAAATTTCAGAATACGGTTAAAACAACACTAGGCTTTCTGCAGTTAGCTTATGCCCCTGTTGGACCTGCTTACTTGGGCCAAAGTAATAATAAGGCCCGAGCAGAAATGGACCGCATCATATGGGCCATGGCTGCATGCTGCAAATCATTTTATACTGTTATATAGGTACATGAGTAACAGGTCAATCGAGAAGTAAATTATGGATTAATGAAGTGGCCATGTCATGATCAATTCATAAATCCTTCCCCGGTCTTATCTATTAACGTGAGGAACTTGGACTCTCGATTGAATACCAATCCAATATCGTTGGAAAGATTTGAGAATATAAATCTATTTACAACTTCTAATAGCTTTGGAAAGAGATAGACCGCTTTATTATCCATATATTTTTAGATAATGGAACGAGGTTCCAGCCTCTATATTGTTTGACGACATACACAATTATTCAAATATAAACCACGAGCTCTAAGGCTCATACCTAAAAACATAGGAGAGATAAGATAAAAAAAAAGTCTAGATAACTTAATCTATCTATCTATCTATCAATACTATAAAAGAGCGAAGAAATTGAAAATAACCTCTCACCTGGATATTCCTATCCATCTTGATTCTTGTCCCTTAGATCTACATTAAAATAATATCCGACGCATCTAAATCATCCACAGTGATTTAACCAGCGGACCCAGCCGAAAAACTTGTAAACGTTTACACGTGTTTCACTCTTGCACGCCGCGCTCTCTCACGTTTTTTTTTTCACCGGCTATTTTCCTACCCACCCAGCGATACCCACCCGCTATATCACACAGCCCGTTTTGTAAAATACACAGTCGTTTCCTATTCCATCGTTTGCGGAAACTTCAATCGCATCTACGATTTGATAGCTGCCGAACTTGATCAGCGCTGCCACGATTGACATCGTCTCGATCCCGGCAAGCTCGGAGGACCAACACCCCTTCCGGCCGGCGCCAGGGAACAGGTAGCGCCCAGTAGCCGGACGGCGCCGCCGTGAACCTCCCAGCGTCGCACGTGGTGCCGAGCGTGAAAACGTCGAGGAATCGTAGATTAATTCCTCCTCACGGAGCCTCCGAAGCCCTAGCGCTGCCCATGTGCGAAAGCCGAGCCGGCATCTTCTGCGAGACCGGCCAGGCCACCACTCCTGAGCTTTGCGGTCCAGCGTCCGAGATGATCAAGCTGTCACAACCTGCAAGCAACAACGCGCCGCCGCACGCTTCACGGCCAGGACGTTTCGCCGCACCATGACGCTGCCTATGGAAGCCGGCGCCACTGGAGTATCACCGTGACGTGGATAACACGGTCCCGGCGAGATCGCGTCCGCCATAGCCAGAGAGCGCCATCGCACGCGTGAAGACCCAACACCCATTGTCTCTCTGACTCGCGCCTCATGTTCGTTTTCTGCTCATCCGTCTGTCATGTCAGCCCTCCATGCCAAGTGCATGCGCCGCCCTGTGGGAAGTCCGATGCTGCTTTGCGTGTCGCCTGCTGCTGCTTGTGATAGTTGCCGCTGGCCTGGAGAGTAGAAGCTGCCGCTGGGAAAAGATGTTGCCTACCAGGAACGTACGAACTACGAAGCTGCAAGACGTGCTCCAGGGCATGCAGGTCCCTTCTATCTTCCACTAGTAGGAACAGACCTTTGATCATCGGTTAAAATGGGCTCTAGTTCCGGAATTTTTTTTTTGCCCCCAGAACTAGAAATACCTTTAGTCCCGGTTGGTGGCTCCAACCGGGACTAAAGGTCCCTGCCCAACGGCTACTGCGCTAGACAGAGGTGGCAGGGACCTTTAGTCCCGGTTGGAGCCACCAACCAGGACTAAAGGTACACTTTTACTCCCGGTTGGTGGATCCAACTGGGAGTAAAGGTCTACTCCCAGGCCGTGGCTGCGCCCGGGGTTGGAAAGTTATCTTTAGTCCCAGTTGGAGTCACCAACCGGGACTAAATGTTCTCCCTTTATATATCGGCCGTCTCCTTCTTCCTCCCCGAGCCCGAGCTCAGCACATTTTGAAGCTCACTGCACTAGTGTTCTTGCTTCCTCCCTCCCTCCATTGTTCCTCCATCCATTCTTCGATTCCTCCGTCGATTTCTTCGATTCCTCCGTCGATTCTTCAGTTGTAAAGGTTACCAATCTCATACTCTCATTTTTCACCATTGTCTTATGTTATTTTGTTCACTATATATATATATGGTTCTTTATTATGGTTTTTTTCATTTGTAAGCAATTTGAGCTTAAAATCACTTTAAGCTTGCATATTTACATGAAAGAAGGTTAAAGTATATATAAATATAAACTTAGAAAATAGTTAGAAAATTATAGCAAATCCGTACTAGTTGAACTTGCGGACCGTGTTCAGCTCGGCGAGCATGTTCTCTGCCGAGCGGTAACGGACGTCAAGGAGGAGCTTTGATTCTACAAAGGAGAGCGGCAACGGTCGTGGAAGACCGTGTTCCCTTCCTCGTAGAATCGGAGCTCTTCCGTGGCCAAGTACGGTGCCGTCCGGTGGAGAAATGCTCGCCGAGATGATCACGTAAGCAAGTTCAACTAGTACGGATGATTATTTATTAAAACATATTTTTGAGCTATAATGTATTAAAAATGAGTATAGAGATCTAGATAATTTTATAGTTTCTTAATTTTATTTGTTTATAAAAGGAGAAATTTATAGTGTATTAAAAAATAAGTATAGAGAGTAGATGACAACTGCTTTCGGGTCCTCGGCCTCTCATAGGTTTCCAAAGCGACTTAGGCTGGGCCTCCCTCTCATTCCTACGGCAAGTGTCATGATGAGACGAAGATTGTGATGGAGTACCGAGTGAAGAAGCAGGGTCCCAACAAGGATCGTATCTTCTACAAGTGTCCGGATCGCAATATGAGTTATTTTATCGTATTTAATGATTATGGTTAGTTTATACCTATTTTCATTATGGTTGTGATTAAAGTTCTAATTTTTTGTTTTAATTTCAGTGGGATGGCAGTGGACGATGTTCAGGCTTCTACTGGGAGGAAGAGTATGTTGAACTCGTGCAAAAATATCTTGCACAACAGGCAGATACGGCGGCTAATGAGGCAGTGATCCAGCCGAAGAAGCCCAAAGATGTTGCACAATCGGGGGATCTGTCTGTTTTAGTTGAGATTGGTCGCGAAATCCTTGTGCTCCTAAAATATATTTTAACTTTAGTTCTTTTAGTGGTAGTTGGGATTATCTACATTGTAGCGATGCTTTCATAAATTTATATCTTTTGTGGTGGCACGCATGTTGTATAAATAATTAATTATGATCTAGGTTTTAATATGGTATTTATGTCATGTAATGCAGATGAGCCGTCATTGGATGTATAATGCTGATCGCCGCTCCCAAGAGTTCATTGACGGCGTGCATTCTTTGTTACGTGCGGCCAAGGCAAATAAACGCGACAGTTTCATGTGCTGCCCATGTGCCATATGTAAGAATACGGTGGAATATCCTTGCTCAAGGACTCTTCATTCACACTTGTTCAAGTCGGGTTTCATGCCAAACTATATTTGTTGGACAAAGCACGGAGAAACCGGTGTTGTAATGGAAGAAGGTGAAGAAGAATAATGGGACGACAGTGATATTATTCCCGATGGTGCATGCTTCAATGATACTGTAATGGGAGAAGCTGAAGAAGAGGTAGCCGCAGAAGATAAGCCGGCTGATGATCTTTCTCAGGTCATTTGTGACGCACAAAGAGAATGTGAAAGTGAAAAGGAGAAGATCAAGTTCGAGCGGATGCTAGAAGATCATAAGAAATTGTTATACCCAACTTGTGATGCAGGGCAGAAAAAGTTGGAAGCCACACTAGAATTGCTGCAATGGAAGGCAAAGAATGGTGTATCTGACAAGGGATTTGGAGAGTTACTAAAAATCCAAAAGAAGATGCTTCCGAAGGACAATGAATTGCCCACCACTACCTACGAAGCAAAACAAGTTGTCTGTCCTATGGGGCTAGAAATAGAGAAGATACATGCATGTCCTAATGACTGCATCCTATACCGTGGCAAAGAGTACGAGAAATTGGATGCATGCTCGGTATGCCATGCGTCGCGGTATAAGATCAGGCGAGATGACCCTGGTGATATTGAGGGCGAACGTCCGTGGAAGAAAATCCCTGCCAAGGTTATGTGGTATGCTCCTATAATACCACGCTTGAAACGTCTGTTCAGAAACAAAGAACATGCAAAATTGTTGCGATGGCACAAAGAAGACCGTAAGGTAGACAATATGTTGAGACACCCTGCTGATGGGTCCCAGTGGAGAGCAATCGACAGAGAATTCCCGGAGTTTGCAAATGATGCAAGAAACTTAAGGTTTGCTTTAAGTACAGATGGTATCAATCCTTTTGGAGAGCAGAACAGTAGTCATAGCACTTGGCCTGTTACTCTAAGTATCTACAACATTCCTCCTTGGTTATGCATGAAGCGGAAGTTCATTATGATGCCTGTGCTCATCCAAGGCCCAAAGCAACCTGGCAATGACATCGATGTGTACCTGAGACCACTTATTGATGAACTTCTCATTTTGTGGAATAAAGAAGGTGTACGTGTGTGGGATGAGTACAAACAGGAACACTTTGATCTGCGAGCATTGTTGTTCATAACAATCAATGGTTGGCCTGCTCTAAGTAATCTTTCAGGACAATCAAATAAGGGATATAATGTATGCACACACTGCTTCAATGATATTAGAGGTGTATTCTTGAAAAAATGTCGAAAGGTCATGTACCTTGGCCATCGTCGATTTCTTCCTGCAAATCACCCCGTAAGAAAGAAAGGCAAGCATTTTAAAGGGAAGGCAGACCACTTGACCAAGCCTCGCAACCGAACCGGTGAGGATGTACTCGATATGGTCAATGATGTGAAAGTCGTCTTTGGAAAAGGACATGGAAGCCAACCTGTTCCGAACGACGCTAACGGTCACGCACCCATGTGGAAAAAGAAGTCCATATTTTGGGACCTACCCTATTGGCAAGTCCTAGAGGTCCGTAGCTCGATTGACATGATGCACCTGACGAAGAATCTTTGTGTGAACCTGCTAGGCTTTATGGGTGTGTATGGAAAGCCTAAGGACACATTTGAAGCACGACAGGACCTGCGTTGTTTGAGAGAAAGAGACAACCTGCATCCAGAGAAGACAGATGATGGACGCCATTACTTACGTCCTGCTAGCTACACTCTAAGCAAAGAGGAGAAGGAAATCATGTTTGAATGCTTAAACAACATCAAGGTACCATCTGGATTCTCCTCGAATATAAAGGGTATTATAAATGTGCCAGAGAAGAAATTCTATAACTTAAAGTCCTATGACTGTCACGTTCTCATGATGCAATTACTTTCAGTTGCATTAAGAGGAATTCTACCTCCAAATGTACGTCTAGCCACCGTAAAGCTATGTGCATTCCTCAATGCAATTTCTCAGAAGGCAATTGATCCAACTGATCTAGCTAAACTACATAATGATGTGGTTCAATGTCTCGTCAGCTTTGAGTTGGTGTTCCCTCCTTTCTTCTTTGATATTATGACACACCTCCTAGTTCACCTAGTCAAGGAGATTTTCACTCTCGGTCCTGTGTTCCTACACAACATGTTCCCCTTAGCGAGATTCATGGGAGTCCTGAAGAAATATATTCACAACCGTGCTCGCCCAAAAGGAAGCTTCACCAAGGGCTATGGAACAGAAGAGGTCATTGAGTTCTATGTTGACTTTATTCCCGACCTTGACTCGATTGGTGTTCCTGAATCGAGACATGAAGGGAGACTAAGCGGAAAGGGGACACTAGGGAGGAAAACATATATTGGTACGGATGATGATTATTTCAATAAAGCGCACTACACAGTTCTACATAACTCCTCTTTGGTAGATCCATATATTGAGACACACAAGGATCTCTTACGATTCGAGTTTCCAGGGAAGACTGAAGCTTGGATTACGCGTAAGCACATGGAAACTTTCGGCGGTTGGTTGCGAAAAAAAATGTCAAGGTGATGAGAGCATCCATGAGCAACTGTATTTATTGGCTATGCAACCATCATGGCATATCGTCACATACAAAGGGTACGAGATAAATGGGAACATATTCTACATAGTAGCCCAAGATAAAAGGAGTACCAACCAAAACAGTGGTGTCCGCATAGATGCCACAGACCCGAATGAGAATAAGCAGACATATTATGGACGCATAGATGAAATATGGGAACTAGAATATGCACCTACTTTGAAGATCCCATTGTTCAAGTGCCAATGGGTCAAGGTGACCGGAGGCGGGGTAACAGTAGACAACGAGTATGGAATGACAACAGTAGACCTTAGTAATATTGGGTACAAAGACGAACCATTCGTCCTTGCCAAGGATGTGAATCAGGTGTTCTATGTCAATGATATGTCTACCAAACCAAAAAGAGGAAAAACGATAATGACTCAACCAAAGAGCCAAAGTGCCACATAGTTCTTTCAGGGAAAAGAGTCATCGTGGGAATTGAGGACAAGTCGGACATGTTAGAAGATTATGAAAAGGATGACCGAATTCCGCCATTCAAAGTGAACAAAGACCCTAGCATCTTGGTAAATGATGAGGACACTCCATGGTTACGATGCGATCATAACCAAGGGACATACGTAAAGAAGAAGTTCACTGCTGTGCCCACTTGATGATATAGTGATTTAATGTAGTGTGTGTTTGAGATATTATGTAATAATTGTGAATTCAGATGTTTATTATGTCATGTTTCAAATTAAATCAATGTTTGATTTGGTGGGATTTCTCTCTCAAAAAGGTAAATTAGGATATTGAGTGATGAAAAATTAAAATATTAACGTTAAAATGATGTGAAAACAAATTTTCTGTCCAAAACCAATAGTTTTAATAATTTTAATTAAACACTACATTTTTGCATTAACGAAATAATAAATATTAGTTACATTATGTTTTATAATTGTAACAAAAAATAAAAAAGTTAGGTTATAGATTTTTCCTATGTGCAATAAAGAAAAAGAAAATCCATATTTTTAACAAAATAATTTTATGCCTTTTATTTAATTTACTATATATTTAACAAAAACTATTGCATTTCTATTGTATTTAACAAGACTATTGCTTAAAACAGGCGGGAAACGAAACTACAGGCCACACCCGGGAGTAAAGGTGGGCTGTAGTTTCGTGGCCCGCCAAAAAAAACCCTTTACTCCCGATGCATGTTACCAACCGAGAGTAAAGGTATACCTTTACTTCCGGTTGATAATACGCACCGAGAGTAAAGGACCTTTACTCTCGGTGGGGGGATGGCACCGGGAGTAAAGGGGTATGGCCTATATATACCAGGGCCATCTTCTTCCTTGCGTTCTTCGCCGATTCCTCTCCCCTGCGCCCATGCCACACCGAGGACGCTGCCACCACCCCACCCGACGTCGGTCGTCACCACCGCCTCGCGCGCGTCCGCAGTCCCCACGCCACCCCGCGCGCTGATGACCTCGCTGCTGCTGCCCGCCCTGGCCCAACGCGCGCCAGCCGCTGCTTGGTAAGTTTTGGTAAGTTAATTTCGTCATTAGCGCCGACGACCTCGCTGCTGATGCGATCTTGAATGTGTTTCGTCATTAGCGCCGACGACCTCGCTGCTGATGCGATCTTGAATGTGTTTCGTCATTAGCGCCAACGACCTCGCTGCTGATGCGATCTTGAATGTGTTTCGTCATTAGCGCCAACGACCTCGCCAGCCGCTGCTTGGTGTTGTAAAAATGTGTACCGCGCGCCGACGACCTCGCTGCTCTGCTGCTGCTGATACGACCTCGCTGCTTGGATGTGTACTGTGTTTGTAAAAATGTTAAGTTCGTCATCCGCAAGTGTGCACAAGCAGCTGTTGTCGGCCAATAGGCCATTCCTTAACGACGACGACAAGCGTAGTCTTCGTCATTAGCGCGCGTAACCGACGCGTGTCATCCAGCGACACCAACAAAAACGGCAAATTAAGCGTACGACGATATAGTGGCTAGTCACCATTTATCTTTAAAAATAGTTATAGATATTACGATTGATGTTTCAAGTTACCACCATAAATCGATTTATAAAGACAGTTGGGGTATATCACCCTGAAATCAATTTGTAGACATAGTTGGTAATAATGTGACCGGTCTCAAAAAGAAATACAGCGCAATGAAGTTCATAACCCTTTCAAGTTAGATTAAGAACTTTCTATTGAAGTTGTTGAGCTAGAAGACATGTACAACCTTTATGATATTTTCAATTAAAATAGTATATGGCCCCAAAATTATGCTTTAAATTTTTTAGTTTTTCAAATTCAATTTTAGTACATTCTTGCTGTGATACCGAATAGATCTGAAACGTAGAAATTTGTTCTCCTAAACTGAAAATATTTCTCTTTTGAAAGTAGAACATTGTTTCATGAATCTAGAACATTGCCTTTGCTCAATACAAGAATTTTTTCTATCTTCATAGATCAATGTTTGTTAACGAAATTTTATCCAAATATATTCATATAGGGTCTTTTTTTTGAAGGATTTGTTGTAGGATATATAATGGTCAAATAGGAACTCAATGCGTTTCTATGTATACGGTGGAGCACCGCTGCCCTCGTTCATCCATGTGTACAGACATATATACGGCGGAGTGGAGCACCGCCACTCTTGTCACACCGCCCTCTCTCGCGGCCTAGTCGATCAATATTCGTATTATCGTTATCGTTAACGCTAAACAATCACACCAGGCGAACCGCGCTGTTGATGTCACCGACGTGGTTCACCCTAGTCACCGACGCAATTCGCCCTTGGCCATTTATGTATAGCCCTAATTCGCCCTAGTACCGACGCAGATTTGACGTACTATATATTGGTTTTGTTTTTTGAAGCTAGATGGCCGACCCGAGAAACATGGATGAGGAGGAGTTGATGATGAATTTGATCAACACTGGCACTCAAGTTGCCGGCGATGATGGTGCTAAAAATAACGTGCAAGAGGATGCAGATGACGGGAGTCAGTACTTAGCTCTTGAACAAAATGAGCAACAACATATTAGCCAAGTATATATTTTTTATTATTAGCTATATATATTATCATATGTCTTATGTGTGCTCATGACATTAAAAATAATGTTTATGTTTTGTAGCCCTCTGGATCGACATCAACAAGTACAACGAAGAGTAAAAATGTTCGAGGTCCCAAAAAGCCATTGGAGGGCCGCTTCATCATCTCGGAGTTCAATGTGGATATAGGAGAACCGGGGGGGGCCGAATAAAATGAAATTTGTGCACCACTTAGGTTACCTTGTACGGGACCGGCTCCCGATTAGTACCCGTGAATGGAAGAAGAAGACCAATGCTCCTCATATCAGTTTTGTCTCCGATCGTGACAAGACGTTAATTTGGAAAGATGTCTTAGTACATTTCACGCTCCAAACAGATGGTTATGATGATATAATAGATGGTGATGAATTGAAGGAGCGAGTTAGGGATTGGGCAATGAAGAAGATGGCCACCCAGTTTCAGACTTGGAAGAAACACCTATACACGACGTATGTCAAGAAGAACATAGCACTAGATTTTACTGTCCCAGGCCCGATCTCAAAGCAGAGGCCCTATTGGGATGAGTTTGTACAGTACAAGACTTTGGAAGAGGGTGTGAGTCGGGTGATAAAGAACCAACGTAATGCCCAACAGAAGACATACCACCATAACTTGGGATTAGGTGGCTACCCGACTGCCATTAAGAAGTGGAACAAAATGGAAGCAGACCTTCTTGCCAAGGGTATCAGACCAGAATCACTCGAGTGGGGAGAACGTGCAAAGAATTAGTTTTTCGCTCATGGGGGAACACTAGACCAGGAGACAGGGAAGTGCATTTATGGCGTAAGACTGCAAGAAGCAGCAGAAAGATTGTTTTATGCTCAGAGAGCTACTGCTAGTGGTGCATTCAGGCCCAACAGAGAGAAGGATGAGCTGACATACGCCATCGGGACTATTGAACATGGTGGCCGAACTAGAGGCAAAGGAAGTGTCTTGTGGGAGCATGGATTCCCTCAGGACAGACCTTCCTACAGAAGTCGCTAGAGAAAGAAGGAAGAAGAGGCACAGCGGCTCCAGAGGTTGGAGGAAGCGGTGCGTGAAGCACAGGAGCGGGAAAAAAACCTTGAAGCGAGAATGCAGGAGGAAATCAGAAGGCAAGTGCAAATAGCAGTGAGTGCAAGCAATCAGGCATCAGAGCCAGGAATCAACATTAGCCAATCTATTCAGTTGAAAAGCAGCTGTGCTTCCACGAAGATACCAAATCAAGGGGACATAGGACTACGCTTCCCTGTGGATGACGTCACTAAACCTTGTACAACGTGTGAGCTACACATTCCAAAGGGGAATTCCACAATCAAGGTGGCTATCGGTCTTGTTAATCCTATCGACCAAACCAAGATACCAAGGATTCATGGGAATATAATCCAAGAAGGATATGCTACCATCTCGATAGATAAAGCTGAAAAAGGTTTTAGTGATTTACCTCTTGACATTCCTGGAGGTGATGGCGAGAAGACTCTAGGAGAAGCGGAGAAGACATTAGTTCTATGGCGCAAGCGCTACATTATCATTCCAGGGATGTCGGCTCCACCTCCTCCTGAACTACCTCACCATAGGTACGTGCAGATGAAAACACTACATCATTAATTTGTATTGGCTTAAATAATTAACAATCTGTTCATAATAATATGTCATTCCTTTTTTGTAGCAGATCCTCCCCCAACCTAAATCCAATTGTTCAATCGCTAGATCATCATAGTGCTCTGTACGATGACATTGTGTTGGAAGGCAAGGCTGCATCCACACCATCTCCAAGGAGGTCTCCAATGCCGCAGCCGCCACCTCCAAGGAGGTCTCCAACGCCGCTGCCAACACCTCCAAGGAGGTCTCCAACGCCTCCCCCGCCCCCGCCTACCAAGAAGCCTAGCAAGAGGCCAGCCCCTCAAACGAAGAACCAGTCCCCGCCTGCAAAGAAAGCCACAGTGAAACCAAGGGCTATTCCCAAAATAATATCTGAAGAGAAGAAAAAAGGAACTGATGCATATAAAAAAGATATGTCTAGATTCTATGACAAACTTAAAAAGAATCAAGAAGCAAGGAGAAACCCGGAGAAACCGTACTTCTTCGTAGCTCCAGATAATCTAAGAAAAAGGGTGGCTTCTTACCAGCAACAACAGCGGGAATCTCGTAAGCCGTCCAAATCAACGTTATCGGACTATGACCGCACTCTCACCAAGTCAATTGAGGCGGCACAAAAAAAGAAGCGGGTAGGGAAAGGAGTTGCCCAACTCGGACAACAAGCGCACCAATCAGTCCCCCCGCTAGTTGTTGGTAATCAATATGGTTCGAATTTAGGATTAATGCATCAGGCAAACATACCTCCGGATGTCGATTTGGATCACCTTGGTGAATTTATTGATGAGACTGGTCTCGACCTTTACCAGATGTTTGGTGATGAAAACATTAAGAGTGCGGCGGAGGTTGATATTTGGAAGAAAAAATTTGTACTAGGCTAGAGTCTATACAACCCTCAAGCCTTATCTGATCTGGGGACGCAAATGTACCTGCTAAACAAGTGGTACATGTAGGCGTCTACCAGTGGAGACTTCTGCGTTGGTGTCAGAATTAGAGACGAACATTGGTTCCGTGGCGATGATGTTATGTATGTTGACTTTGCAGAATTTCATCAACTATGCCACCTGACCTCTCTGGACAAAGTTATCATTAGCTGCTATTGCCTGTAAGTAATAATTCTTTCGATCTATTATTAAACTCATCATATGTGTGTATATGCATATAAATTATCCTAACAAGTACTATATATATGTAGATTTACAATGACAGAGCTCAGAAAGAAAGGCTGCAATGAAATTGGTTTTGTTGATCCCCATATAGTATTCAAAGACCCAATAACTTCAAAGACTAATTGGAAGTCTGAGTCAGAGAGTAACCTCATGAACTTCTTAGTGAACCAACGCCACAAGAAGGATATACTTTTTCCCTATAACTTCAAGTGAGTGTTAATAATGTCGATCATCCTTAATGGCTCATATGTTGATTCTAGTTAATTAATGAGTGTTATGTGTTATATCCTATAAACACATGCAACAATCACTGGATATTGATGGACATCGATCTGGTGAAAAGTCACTTGATAATCTATGACTCGATGAGAAAACCACAACAAGACTACCAAGATATGATAGATATTATCCAGAGGTAATTTCGGGATCTCTAGCAACTATATATACACACAAACATGATGATTAACTATATCTGATGACGTGGCAATTTTTTTATTGGGCAGTATTTGGAAAACCTTTATTGAGAAGCAACACATGGAAAAATGCAAAGCGCCACTGAATGTAATCCCTTTGAAAGTAAGTCCCCTGAATCATATCATATTTATTAATTAAACATATAGCTTTCACTAGATCACCGGATTGGATGACAAATCTTTTTCTCGTAAAGTAGTGTCTGAGGCAGGAACAGGGGAACAACTACTGTGGTTACTATGTTTGCAAGTTTATCAAGGTGGTCTTCCAAAGAACTCCTACAGAGAGACTCAAAGTACATTAAAAATAAACTATATATTCATTTAATTATTATTATTGATTGTGTTACTATGTCTTTATATATATATATATATATATATATATATATCTTTTTTTGTACATATATTAATTTATTTTCTTTAATTCAAACCTGTAGGCTCGATGGTTGGAGGAAAAGGTCATACGGCAAGACCAAATCAAAGCAATTCAAGAGTCTATAGCCGGATTTTTTAATGAGCAGGTCATCGATTCCAAGGGCGAGTTCTACTTCGACCCAACACTGCCATTGAAGCCAAGCTAGAGGATGAGAGGAAACTTGTTATATCACAACAACTGTAATGCAATCTTTTGTAATATATGCACATGAAATAATATAATGTAAAATACACATATGCATGCATGCATGTAAATATATATATGATGCATGCATGCATATATATATATATATATATATATATATATATATATATATATATATATATATATATATATTTCTATGCTTGAATTGTGTAATTTAATACGTTCATTGTGCTTGAACCGAAACATACTATACGCGCGTATAAATGTATAATTAGCAGCGTACAATACGACTTCGAAAACCTATTTTGAAAAGAAAACAAAAAAATGAAAAGAAAAGAAAAAAAAACCTTTAGTCCCGGGTCGTATTACCAACCGGACTAAAGGGTGCCGGTCATCATGGCATGTCAGGAGGCACCTTTAGTCCCGGTTGGTGTTACCCCGGTTCCTGATCCGGGACTAAAGGACCCCCTTTAGTCCCGGATGCTTGCTCCCGGGTGGGGAACCGGGACTAGAGGGGGTTCCCCACCAGGAGTAAAGCTCGGTTCTCTACCAGTGTTCCATGCATGTTACTTTCTATCTTCCATGCATGTTGCTTTCAGTTAATAAACCCTGTTTTGTTAATTCTCTGCAGTCTGTGTCATACCGTGTTCTATCTAATAACCCTTGATTAGAATAATAGATGCTATCCTCCTATAGTCCTAACATATATCTTTGCTCAAACGTTTATCCTTTTGTTAGTAATAATTCATCCATTTATATTAGCAACGTTTCGGTCTGTTCTTATGTGGTGACATCATGATTAATCTCTCATGCTGCGGTGATACTGAGCTTCGAACTGGTTTGACACGAGAAAAGCATGGAGGCATCGAATTTTTTGAACGAGTAAAGTATTTGGGAAAATAATTTGATCTTCGTGATCTTGGTTTAGCTTGATAAATATCTATATAATTAATGATTAAAAAATTAATGCTTGATCGATTTCTATTGAGTAAATGCTAACTAATTTGTAATGGTTTTCAGATGAGCCGTCATCATATGCTTGCTATGTTGTGGATGGAACAGGACATCAGATCGCCAGTTCAACAAGGGGCTAGACGCAGGTGACCGAGTTTTGATCCCCAGCAAAGCACCGCTAACATGACATAAAATTGGGTTGGTTGCTTCCTTGCTTATCTTGTTTAATTTCTGCATTATTGCCTGTCACTAGGAGGATGATGTAGGGCTTGCCATTGCTTCTATTATTTGTAATTATATGCTAATTGGTTTCAGCATATTACTTATTCAGAGCTGATTTCGCAGAATCTATGCAACCAGGTGTTTGCTTCAGATGTGAGTTGTCATTCATGAGGCTACCGAGTGAAGATTGTGATTTGGCGAAAGCAACAATACTAACGGTAATCTATATGTTTTTGACCCATGGTTTATATATTTTTTAGTCTTTTATGCAAGACACGACAGCTATTCTAAGCAATGATAATTTGGACAGTGTTGAACAGTGTCACACCCGATTTTAAGGATAAAATAGGATTCATAATCTTATGTGTGCCCAGAGATCAGTCACACACATAAGTCGACAAATTATAGATAGTATCATCACAAGTGTTTATTACATCACATATAATAAGACATAGTCTTCACATAAATGTAGCGGAAGTATAAAGAAAAATCTCTCGCGGAAGCTCCATATCACAGGGACGTCAATTGGTTGACTACAAGTCTAGTAATCCATACGAAAGTCATCATTACCATAGCCATCTGTTATCCATCCGGGATTTTTATCCAAATAATGAAAATAAACAAATATAATATGGGGTTCATGAGGCTCAAAAGGCTGACACTGGTTTAACTGCGATTAGCTTTTAGTGAGTCATCTTTTAGCAATTGGGTGGCAATAAGTTTATTCATAAGCCCATGTAAACACATGATCAGGTAAACATGAATAATGAATAGCATAAACGGATAATTATTAGTGATCATCTATTCCATAAGGGTCCAAGGCCGCACGTGACCATGAGCACGACTGATATACCAGTTTTACACTCTGCAAATATTGTACACTTTCCCTGTGAGTCATGATAACCATATGTCTGGGTTTATAACTCTTAAAACACTTCCAAGGTGAGCAGGCAGGGTTCACTATGAAGCCTTTCAAAGGTTCGTCTAAGAAGTTTGGGCCATTAGATTTACTCGGCAAACAGATGTAGGAACCCCCCTATCGAATAGCATAATTCCATCATGGCTATACACATAAGAGTAGAGGTTGTCCTATACCTGATTCGGCAAACCATTCTTACGCCATAAAGGTAATCTCTAACAAGCTAGAAAAGATTCTCATACTGAGCTAAAGCCAGAGCCATATAGCCCTCACAGCTGTACTATAAGTCCTGGATGTTCGCTTACAGATAAGTCCTTAGGGAGAGGAATCTGAAGCATTTAGAAAGTAGCTAAACACTCCAGCCCCCTATTTCCAAGTTGTTAAAAATCATCTTTTAATGTTTATTGCATGTACCATTAGTCAAGTTACAAAATCATGGTTTAGTTGAGTTCAATTCTAGGGAATTCCTATCAAGGTGACACATGCAATATGAATTAAATGTATTAAAGTTATTAGGAAACAAGCGATAGAGTCTTACCGCCTGTGACCGTAAGGCCCCGGGTTCGAGTCACGGTCTCTTCGCATTGCACAGGCGAGGGTAAGGCTTACCACTGACACCCTTCTCCAGACCCCGCATAGAGCGGGAGCTCTCTGCACCGGGTACGCCCCTTTAAAGTTAATAGGAAACAAGGATGATCTCATGCTATACTTGCCTTGAACAAAGTGTTCTTGCTGATCCTGCTAGTCAAAGTAGTACTCTTGATCACCTACGAATTGCTCACTGTCTATACTCAATAATCACAGCAACATACAAGCATCCAGAAGCAATCATGCGTAGCAAACAAAGGCTATAGATTAGAATAGTACACCATTTAGCATAAAATCAAGATGAAAAGTTTGTAAAACAAATCTATGTCTTGCTACGAACACACATACGTGAAGATCACGAAAATCAGAGCTAAAACGAAGAAGTTATGAATTAAACAAGATTTCCTTTATGGAAAGTTGAAAACATACATAACAGTAGTATGAACATGTAGATTACGCAATTATAAACCTAACGCAACTTGAACGGATCAAATCAGAGTTAAAACGAAGATTTTAGGTGTAAAATAAGATTAGTGGCAAAACTATAAATAGATGAAAACGTATTTTAGATCTAACCAATAAAACAACGTTTTCAGAAGAAGAAAGCGTATTTTGAATCTAATCCGAAAGAAAATATGTTTTCAAAAATAGAAAACGTATTCTGGGGAATACGTCAAGGACCGCAGGTTTGAACTTAGAATCTTGCGGGGGTTCTTTTGCAATTTTGCCAGCCGAATCAGTATCATGAAATCTAGACCGTTGGATTAAGATCGGACGGCCCAAAATAGATCCAGAGGGGAAGGCCGCCGGCGCCAAGCAGAGCGGCGACGGCGCTAGGCAGGACGAACCAAAGGCACCGGAAGATAGAAGAAGGAACGGAGAGCTCGGCTAGGTAGCTTACCGAGGCGCAGAGCGACGGAGGGCGGCGCAGTGCACGGCATAGCGGGTGGCTCGTCGGCGGCTAGGGTTTGGCGGTGCTGTGTCTCGGCGATTCGGCGAGGGCAGCTGCTAGTTCTAAGACGGAAAAGAGAGGCAGCGGGGTCGGCTGCTATTTAGGGCCGAGGAGTCTTGGGTGGCACGACAAAGTGAGGCGTTGCGCTGGCGGAGTCGGAGTCGGCGGTGGCGGAGAATCCGGCTCGGTCACGCGCGAGGAAGAAGAACAGTGCGCCGCTGACGCGTGGGGCTAGTTGGTCAGTGACTTGCGCGGGGAAGCGGGGGAGAAGAGAGAAAATAAAATTCCTTTTCTAATTTTCTCAACACAATTTCAAATCCAATTTAAATCCAAATTTAAATTATTTTGCAAATTTTGATCAAACCAAAGCATCATAAATAAAATATGTAGCGGCATGTATGCACATACATGTATGTAAACCTTATATTTGATTTTATTTTTAACAAAGTTATCATTTTCTAAATTTAAATGCTCACAAAATGTATAATTAAATCATTTTCTCCTATTTTAAAATCTTGCAAATTTTAGGGTGTTACAAACAGGCAAGGCTACGTAGGAGACAAATATACTCTATGTTGTGTTGTCTCAACGGTTTGCATTATATTAATAAAGAAAAAAATTCTTCACAATTATATAGGTTAGAAATCTACGAAAATTTATGTGAAATTGACCGTTCGTCATACCATGATTTGATATATATTAGACTATTAATAATTTTATGGTTTGATAACTTTTATTTGTCTACATATTTATTATAAGACATAAGTCTAACATTGCTATTCTTTTATTTATATATAAATTTTTCTAGACACGTGCGTGTCGCACCTGCATTTCCACTAGTAGAAAGGAAACTAAGTTTCAATTCTATTTGATAACTTCCATCAGATTTTAGCGAAGACCTCCATGATCATCATCTCTACCAAAAGTCTGCAATGATTTTTCACGTTCTTTCTTAATTCTTCATCATTATGCAGCAGTGACAACGGTCGGAATT
The DNA here is from genome assembly GCF_019320115.1 of Miscanthus floridulus. Classification (NCBI taxonomy): domain Eukaryota; kingdom Viridiplantae; phylum Streptophyta; class Magnoliopsida; order Poales; family Poaceae; genus Miscanthus; species Miscanthus floridulus. The sequence continues at coordinate 44,145,747 of NC_089594.1, read as the reverse complement.
AGTTAGGTTGTTCTAAAAATGACCTGCATAACGGTGTTAGACTTCACTACAAGAATACGACCTTCTACGACATTGCACTTCTGTTGTAGAAACCAGAAATTATGTCATGTTTCATAATTTACGACGCACGTGCGATGAAAATGCATTTGTCACCTATTCCCCGTACCTAATGATGTTCCGTGTCAAAACTGGCATTCTCGTCGTAATTTTTGCAATGTTCATACTTGGGTCATGCGGTCGCTCGTAGGAAGGAGCTCACGGCGGTGCCATCGCTGGACTTCTCTGGCGTGGCTCGGCTGCGAGCTAGAGGGCATGGAGGACGTCAGGGAGAGGCGCAAGCGGAGGAGGAGCTCACCGCGCGTCCGATGACGGTGATCTTAGTGACGAACGCAGTACAGAGGAGACGTGCTCCACGGGGAGGCGGACGACGAGCTCCGGCGAGCGTGCACGGGCACGGGTACCTTTTGGAAATAAAACTTTGACTAGTTTTTAAATAAAACTTTAATATATTACTTTTTAGAAAAAGAATAAAAACTTACTCGTATCTAATCCAGCTCTTAATAAATCAATTTTCACTCGATAAAATTAATGGAAGCAACATGTATGCAACAAAAATTTTAACTCCTATGTCAAATTAAGTTTAATTTTATAAATTACTATTTTCCTCCAACTATTATTTGGTCTTAAATCTAAATTAAATTCTAACAAATTTTAGAAAATTATAAAATTCAAAATTTAAGGTGTTACACAAAATATAAACAAGTTAAAGAGTTAGCAGTCACTTCAATATTGTTATATTGTAGTCAATGCAAAGCCAAAAATATAGTCAATGCAAGTCACTAAGATTTAGTTTAGTTTACTCTTCTCCAAGCCAAGACATGCACTCATCATCGAGCATGTTTGTGTGGCTGCTGCCGTTGTGAATGTTACTTTATAGAGAATGTTACCACACTAGAAAAAAATTGCTAATACCAAAACCATATCATTTCTATTCCACTAAATTGCCCAACATTGAGCTATGACACCAACTAAAATATAGTTCTTGAGTTTTGATGGAATATATATCTCTTATACACTACAAGTTCTATCTATACATGCAAGGTTTCCACATCATCATCTTCCACTAACTATCCACACCATCTCCCATTAATAGCCATGTCATCCCACAAACTTTGAACCTCTTAATGCAAGCTATCCACATCATCTTCACTAATCACAACTACTACTTTCAATATATAAGAAATATAGAAGATATCCATATATTGCTATTTGTTGTCTTTTCGTCGTCTTATAATTCGATCTAATTATGTTTTTTATTGAATTCTTTCATTCCCTTACCCAATTTGATAAGAATAGATGTAAGAACCAGTAGAAGTTACTCATACATGCAAAGATTTTATTTCTGAAAAAAATTCAATAGCAACGTGTGGGGTATCCTTCTAGTACCATAAAGCCATGAACCAAAAATATTAGTAAAGCTAAAAGGGGGGTGAATTTTAATGGTGATATAAATGGTATTCCAAATAAATCTTGTGTGAAATGACAATAAAACATAAATGTTGTATAGTCTCCAAAGAACTACAAAAGCAACGTTTGAGACTGTCTTTCCAATTTTGTTTTTGCAATAGTATCTTTCATGAGAGTGACATATTTGTTAAGATACCATTAAAAATTTAGTGGTATTCTGATTTTCCACATTAAGCATTTATTAGGAACTAATTTGTATGATACGAGTTTACATATATACAACATACCGAGAAAATAGCACTACTAAGTAGGCTCCAAATAAAAATATCTTTGTCACTTAGATAGGTTAACAAATGCTACTTATGACACAAGCTCATACCATGTAATCAAGTTACTATGCGGTAAAGACCTTCGAATGAAACATTCAAAGGTGTGGTACTTAGTACATGTGCAACCAGTGCCTCCTTTTCCCTCACAATATTGTATGGAGATGGTACTCAATTTTGAGAGGTTTGTTGCCAATCCATGTGTCTTCCCAAAACCGAACCGATGCCACTATGTGTTCAAAAAGATCCTCTTGCCAAGAATTGATCTTTGACTTTCATAAGTCTGGACCAAAATGTTTTATTTGAGAGGTATTTCCTTGTTAGAAGGTCTTGCCATGTTCCTTCCTTCGTTGATAAGTTTAAAAAACCATTTTCTCAATATACACTTATTTTGATATCTAGGTTTTGCATGCCTAACCCACCAAAATCCGTAGGTGTGCACAGTATGTTCCACTTAGTGAGTCTATGCTTTTTCTTGTGTTTGTAACTTTGCCAAAAGAATCGAGAGCAATAGTAGTCTATTTTTTGAAGGACTCTGCTAGGGACCTCAAAGAAGTAAAGCATATGCATGGATAAGCTTGTCAACACTATGTTAATCAAAACAATTTGTTCTCCTACTTAGAGGAGTTCTCCTTTGTGCTGTTTTGGCATATTGTATGCATACAAGCATCGACGCATTTATACAATTAGTACAACATCATTGAAAGAAATGATTTAGAAAACATAACCAATTTATTTATTTATATTTCAACTTCGGCTGTACATTATTTTTTTACAAATTATTTTGGAGATCCGGTAGGACTACGTACAATAATATATAATTGCATACATCTGCTAACCAATCCGAGAATCTCATAACTTATATAATTGTACTATGTGTTGTATTTTTTGTGTTTTCTAACTTCTCATTGTCACTATATTCGATTTGCAGTCACCCATGTATAAGGACATATGCACATATGTTCGCTTGGTCACAGCGTAGATACACCCTTACGGCCTGCAGTACCAAAAAGATATAGATATGTCAGTGATCAGTTTCGCGTGGCAACAGTTTCTAAAGAGACATAGAAAGATGGAGATGAACAACACAAATATCTTGGACTGTATATAAAAAGTGCATTCTTGATGTACAACTAGGATTACGTACTTCTTCTTTCCATTCGTTTGGCCCCCACTCTGATGAGTTTGTCTCTACGTATCCCCATGCTTTTTGGTCGGTTCCATGGGACGTACCAACCCAGTAGCTTTTCCATCTGCATGCATTTACGAATCAAAAACAGAGAAACGAAATTATTTATAATAATATGCAAAGAATCGAATAAATGGTTGTTTGATACACGTGGCTAATTACTAGTTGGGGCTAAAAATTAGCCCAACTTAGTTGTGGTTAGGTAGCAAGTTGGCTAACAACTAGTTGAACATTAAAGCTACTTTTTAGCTGGCTAGCCGAAGACAGTGGGCGAGGCTAGCAGATTGAGCGGAGGTAGGGGGTGAACATTGCTACTGTTACCAACGCACACATGTTGGGTAGGTGTTCCTCGTTCACTTAACCTTGTCGATAAATATTATGTCTATGTGCTCTTCCCGTTTAATTTGTGAACCTTTGGCTGTGGCTTATTATGTTGTTGTTTTTGCTGCTGCTTATGTTTCGGCGGGAGGTAGAAGATCCATTCGTGGGGTCTGGACGTCAGTCTGGTGCCTCTTTCTAACAATTTTGAGGCAATTGGAAACTGGCAGATGGGCAAGCTTTGTGGACCTGAAGGTATCATTCAATTATTAAGGATGATGCAACTTGCGAGCACTTGGACCAGGAATTTACTGTTTAGGAAATAATCAGCTATTCTGAAATTCTAAGGCCAATCTTAGTGTCAGTTTTACAAATGTTTCATCTGCATCAGCCGCATGACAACGTTTTTAAGAAGAGAGAAAAAAGTGAGTTTTGGTATGATTGCCAACTCTTTATGAATCATGAAATTAAATGTCTACTAAACTATAGAATAAAACTTTTCATTCGTTAAGTTTGAAAATAACATAATGAAACTCCTCAATGAAATAGACTAGCTTAAGGGCTTGTTTGGTTATATACTATTTACCTCAACCCGCATGTGTATAACTAGTAGGGGCCGACCTGATTCTATTTATGAAAAGAAAGAGAAGTAGATTGAGATGGAAATTAGTTCATATTTCACATCAAGCCACCTCAATACACATGGATTGACGCAAGGATCTGGGATTCGACCGAGACAATCCGAATTTCGGCGAAATTTGTCCATTTTGGTTAGGTCCGAAACGAATTTTGTGCTTCAAATCTCGAAAATTCACCGAATTGAGTCCGAAATTGGAACCGATTTTTTTTTTCCAAAATGAATCCCAGAACCTTGGATTGACGTGAATACGAGTATAGTCAAACAAAGTCTAAAAAATAGAAAATGAGAGATGAATAAATGAACTAGAGAGAACTGCTCCAACACTCATCTTTCTAAAAGTTTCAAAGATATCAAAGCAGCTTATCTAACTAATTAATTTTTTAAATTATTTTTTTCCGATACCCACGTGAGCCCAACCCGTCAAGCCCAGCCCGTGTCCAGGTCTAACTCCCAGATCCTTTTTGTTCGGTGGCGGCTCCGTTTACTCGTCGAAGGAGACGATAGGCGTGGTCCCCTCTTGCAGCGCTGAGGCGGCGAGCGGCTGCTTCATGTGCCGACGATTATGAAGAAGCAGTTGAAGAAGATGCCCATATCAGCAGTTCAGCAGGCAGCACGCTCGTCCAACTGGTCGATGGAGAAGCCGGAGACGCTGGAGTTCAGCTCGCCGGTGCCAAGCGCGATGACGTAGAGGCATATGTACTGACATACAAACAGCACGTCCATCTGGAGCCCTGCGGCCTGTCGCACGGCCTAACCTCGGCGAGTCCACACCGCGGCGGCCACAGCTGCCTCACCTCCGTGGACAAATGCAAGGAGCCATTTGCCCTGTGTGCGTGCGTGCATGGATGGATCAAGACCTCACGGCATGCCAGAGCTATAGCAGCAACGAGTTTGCAAACCGACAAGGTGAAAGCCAATGACGTCGACAAGCAGTGGTCACGTGGGTCAGGACTGGACATGAACTAGGCTTGGATGGGCCGGCCCAAAGAGAAAAATAATTGAGAAAAATTAATTAGTAAGACAGACTGCTTTGAGATCCGCGCAATCTTTAAAATGAGGAGTATTGGAGCGGAAATGAAGTAGATAGGTGGGATTTGTAACAAAGATACAAAAAGGAATGGGAGAGACAAAACGGGGCTTTTCATGCATATGCTGGTGGTACCATGCTCCATGCACATACGTGCATGGCTGAGCTCTCGCGGCACTGTTATTTTGCTACCTTAACTTGTACAGGTGAAGCTTACTGTTAAGGCTATAATATGAAATGTTTTAATATGTTCAGCTTATACACGTAGGGGTACTTTACCAGGAGAGGGTGAATCTTGTTCATGATGAGAAGCATCCTCCACAGGCGACACCTTCTTTGGTCCCTTCAGGCGCGGCACCTCACTAATTAACCCTGCATTTGCAGTGCGTCGGAGAAGACAGTAAGCAATCTTTTCTGAGTTCCTACTACCAAATATGCTGCATCTAATCTAAGAGATGGAGATAGTAGTATTTGGATCGAGGTTTATTACCCTTATCCTTGGGCTCAGGCATTGTTTGCGTTAAGGCGTAGCGTAACAATATCTGTATTGTGTTTGTTCTTGTTTCGCTTGAGGTTGTGATATTTGTCTTCTGATGTGTGCCATATATATACAGCCTGTCAATGGCAGCATTGTGGAAATTGCATCCTTGACTGATCAGTCTGAACTGCTGCCAATGATGTATTCGTAGCAATATATATATATATATATATATATATATATATATATATATATATATATATATATATATATATATATATATATATATATATATATATATATATATTATATGTAATTTAAATCTCGGTATTTTCTGAATATCTAATTGACTTGTACATTACTGACTTACTGTATGCTCGTGTGTGAGCGTCCGTTTGGTATTGGCCCTCAGCCAGGTAGAACACGGTTGTTCAACTTGTTGCTCTCCCAAACATTGTGGTGCAATTTACAGCTATCTTCTCTCTTAAGTTACATTCGTTCAATTGATATCTCTCTACTTATGCATACTTGTGGTCAAATTTAATAAATCACAAACAGACACATCTGTTTACAATGTACTATGGATCTCCGTGAATGAACTTTCTAGGCAATAGATGATTTCAAACTCAATAAATACGTATGTAAGGCCTACCGAACCCAGTGCTCACTTATTTGAGTTGTTCAATCAAGGAGCATTATACAATATATTTGGTCGGAATGTTCATCACTGTTTTTAGATATACTGTTTTTTGAGATCGCAGGTAATGCATGTCAATGTTCTTCTTTATTTGTTCAATCACAAAATGTACGTGTTCAAAGTCACATCACTACTGGAGACGGCCTCTTTGCCGAGGGCCTGAGGCCCTTGGCAAAGGCCCATTAACCCTCGGCAAAGGCTTTGCCCAGGGCGGCCCTCGGCAAAGAGCTCTCAGGAAATTTTGAGTTGGCGAAGAGGGTCTTTGTCGAGGGTCCTTTATCGGGCACTCGGCAAAGCCTTTGCCGAGGGTTGGAGCAGCACTCGGCAAAGAAAAACAGCCGTCACGGCGCCGGCGCCTGGGACGGAGTCTTTGCCGAGGGCCGTCTCCGGGGGCCCTCGGCAAAGAAATTTTTTTTGAAAAATCTTTGCCGAGGGCAATGGGACGGCCCTCGGCAAAGAATTATTCTTTAAAAAAAATCTTTTTTATTTTTTTTTAAAAAAAGTCTTTGCCGAGAGCCTCCAACCATGGCCCTCGGCAAAGAAATGTTGCAGAATTTTTTTTAAAAAAAAATCTTTGCCGAGGGCCTCCGGACGGCCCTCGGCAAAGGACCCTTCTTTGCCGAGGGCCTTGGTCATTGCCCTCGACAAAGAGGCAGAAATTTAAATTTTTTGTTTGTTTTTTGCATTCCATCGACACAAGCATTTCATATATATACATATATATATATATCAACTATCACATATATATATCACATAGAACCCATTTTCTCACAATATATCACAACCACAATTGTGAACCACAAATCACAATATATTACAATGACAAGTCATATGTTCATCATCATTCACATGTTTATTATGACAAGTTCATGAAATCCAAGTCAGAACCATAAACCACAAATATTACAATAAAGTCCAACCACATCACCTAGCACTAGTCCTCATCAAGGTAGCCTATGAGACGGTGGTGAAGGAAAGGCGGGATCAGCTGGTGACGCACTACCGGGATGATTGGAACCTGCGGACGGCGGCTGCACAAAGGAGCAGAGATTGCATGTGTGAGTAATCCGAGAAAATAGTTTTGAAACTTAGAGATTGCATCTAGTAATCTAGGAATACAAAAAGATTAGACTCAATTAAAAATTTCGGCAGCACCTCCCCTGCACGGGGAGGTTTCTAAAACCTGCAAGAAACTACGGCACGAACGCCGACATCCACAACGGCACGAACGCCGACATGCACAACGGCACGAAGGCCGACATACATGCAAAGCACAAGCGAAAAGTGAACTTTCATACTTACAGGAGTAGCTGCAGGAGTAGGAGGTGGAGGAGCTGAAAACTGCATAGGTACACCCGATGCTTGCCCAAGACTTTGCATGACCACCATCATCTCCGCCATCTGCTTCTGCGCGGCCTCGAACGCGACCTGCTGGGCCTGCAGCTGTGCGGTCAGTTTCGCGTTCTGCTCTTGACTTTGCCTTTTTGTTTCTTCCAGCTTGGCCTGCAATATTTCACTCCAATGTATCAGTAATGCAAATCTAATTTAGGTGTGTAAATATCAACGTACGACGAGTAAAATAGGAATTACCTGGAGTGCCTGGACCTGCTGCAGTGCTGGAGAAGGCCATGAGCGTATGGGCTGGCTGGAGCTCGTGCGCCGTGCTCGGATAGCATCGAGGGAGGGAACAACGGTGGAGTCGATGGCGCCGTCTGCAATCCACAGCCGCCCATGCTTCTTGCCCCCTCCGAGCCTCATGATCGTCTCTGCATCAATGGGCTCAGTGCGCACATTGTAATCTTCCCCATAGATCTCCCTTACCGAGGACGTGTACTCTTGGACTTTAGTGTACACGTTAGGGTCGGAGTACACCTGGGGCGAGGCAATCGGGTCGAAGGAGACAGAGGACGACACCCTGCCCACATGGGACATAGCCCACGCAGAGAACTCCGAGACCTCGCCCGGATGCGCAGCCTCCTACAAGAAAGATGGGAAGATGGTGAGAAATCAAGCAGAATTGAGCATCAAAATAAATGAAAGAAATCACTTACGTATGCTTGTTTGTATCCGAGGAGGCTACAGCTGCCTTGATGGTGAGTTGGACCTTGCCTCATCAGACGCTGTCAACAAAGTCCTGTGATAACCACTTGTCCACGATCATGGCCCAGCACTCGGGATACGATCGGCACCACTAGAGAATCACCTACAAGTCATCGAGTATTTGACATATAAGAAGATGAAATTGAACCTACTTAATATCAAAACGAATCATTATGAATGTTATTCGCCTACCTCAAGGTACTGGTCCCGGGTCAGCGTAATCAGTCTTGCTTGAGGCTTGGGGAGGGACTGCTTAAGTACTGACCTGTAGTAGTCTATGTGGGCTTGGACACGCCCATGGTGGTGCATCTCGGTGACGTACTTCCTACAAGCTGCGACAGCTGCCTGATCCGCCTGGGCCTCAAGTCCTTCTTCGGCCTTGAAAAATTTCTACATACAAAACCGATGTATCCATTCATTATTTCAATAAAACATTTAACCAATGAATGAGATGTATTAAGTAATATTGTGCGAGAGAAACTTACCCAAAACTCTGCCAATACCCGCTCCTGGAGTTGGTGGTGATCCGTGTGTTGACAAATTTTCTTCATCATAAGTTCAGCAAACTTCTCATATGATAATGAAAATCGACATAGTCATAGCTGTACTGTCTGAACGGGCCGACGAGTAGAAGCTTAGACCAAAGGACAGTGTGCAAGTCGGGTGAGCTCATGTCAACGCCATTCACATGATAGATGCAAGATGGCATGAAGTAGATAGTACGTTGATCAAGATGGTGAGGTCACATGCAATCCACACTGCTACTACAGAAATGTTTTTTTCACTAGTACAAAAATGATTTTTACAGATACCTCCCTTTTGTAATAGAGGCGGTGACTTAGGATCCCTGTCTCTAACCTTGGCAGGAGACACTGCAGCTACATGCACTATCGGATACAGGAGCTTTGCCGAGTGCTAGGGGCACATGGCAAAGCCCCCAAAACACTCGGCAAACCGTTTGCCGAGTGTTACACTCGGCAAACGACACTCGGCAAATGATTTATTGGCAAACGCTGTTTTGCCGAGTGTTTTTTGTCGGGCACTCGGCGAAGACTTTGCAGAGTGCCCCAAAAACACTCGGCAAACATTTTTTGAAAAAAAAGCATCAGCCACCGGACGCTACCACCGGCTCCTGCTCCGCCTCCATCCATGCCTCCATCCGTGCCGCCACCGAGCGAGGGAGGGAGTCTGGGCCTGCGCCGTCGTGCTAAGCGACGGCGTGGCCGCCTTCCCTGCCCTGGATCCGCGGCCACCTTCTCTGCCCTAGATCCACACCGCCGTGCTGAGTGAACAAGGGAGGGAGCTGGATCCGGCCACCCCGCTCGTACCGGCGCTAGCCGCCGCCTCCGCGGGTGGGGGACGCTGGTGGGGGCTGGCCTGCCTTGGATCCGCGTCGCGGGAGACAGCTGCCGCGAGGACCTGTGCTCGCCGGCCACCGCCTCCGCCCGCTGCTACGAGGGTGAGAGGCAGCTGCCGTGCCGTGCCACGCCGTCGTGCCACGCCTGCAACACCGGGCCACCCCTCCACCACCGCCGGGGCACCTCCCTAGATCTAGCTGTTGGGGGAGGGAGGGAGGTAGGGGGCGGCACCGGCCACCGGATCTCGCTGGTGGGGAGGCTGCGTCGGGGAAGAAGGGAGGGGCGGGGAAGAAGGGAGGGCCCGGTTCCGGCGCGGAAGAACGGAGGAGGGGAGGGGAGGAGCCGGATCCAGCAGGGAAGAAGACGGGGAGGGAGGGGAGGGGCCGGCCGCCGGCGGGGAAGAAGAAGGGGAAGGAGGGGCCGCACCGGGGAAGAAGGTAGGGGAGGGGGGAGCCGAATGAGGGGGCTGGGAGCGGAGACGGCTGGAGGGGAAGAGGGCGGCCAGGAGAGGAGGGGAGGGAGGCGGCGCCGTCGGGAGGAGACGGGGCGCTGGGGACCTAGAGGAGAGAGAAGGGGTGGGGATGGGAGGGCGAGTGGGGTGCTGGATGGGGACACGGTTAGGTTAAATAGGATTTTTTTTGGTTTGCCGAGTGTCCCAGATGGGGCACTCGGCAAATTTTTTTTTTATTTTTTTCTTCTCCTACTTTTTATGGCGAGTGTTTTAGATCTGAGCACTCGGCAAAGTTTTTTTTTCATTTTTTTCTTCTCCTTCTTTTCCAGAAAAAAAGATTTTATTTCTTTGCCGAGTGTATTTTTTAACACTCGGCAAACAACCTCTTTGCCGAGTGTTTTTGTTTTGACACTCGGCAAAATGCCCTGTTGGCCGTGTGTTTCTTTTTGCCGAGTGTTTTTAGAGCGGCACTCGGCAAAGAACTCGTTCACCGAGTGCCCGAGGGAATACATTCGACAAACATAAAAACACTTGGCAAATTTGAGGATTCCAGTAGTGATGACCGTTGCTGGAAATCAATTTTCAAGGAGTGATTCTGTTAAGAAATTTGCCATTAGAAACATGTCCATTTCGAGGACGGTTGCCTTTACATAACCATCTCTAGAAGAAATCGATTATCAAAGACGGCTCTCTTAAGAGAACCGCGTCTCAAATCCAATAATAGGAGCGGTGCTCTTAATCAACCTTCCCTAAAATTAACCCCCATAAATATGCTTCTTCCTCCTCACGACAGCGCTGCTAAGCATAGCACCATTGTTGAGCTTACTTGGAGGCGAGAAATAGCAAAAATAGAGGGTGGAGGTTTTGCCCTTTGAACCATTGAAGGAGATGGGTTTGAGAGGTGAGTTTGTGGCATCCCTAAAAATACCGGCCGCCTTGCCGGGAAACTAAAAATACTTCCCTCCGTTTTCGTTTACTTGTCACCAACCTTTTACTGTAGCAAATTTGACCATCTGTTTTTTCTTCTAAAAAACTTAGATACTTCAATGTATATAACAATAATGAAGTATGCTCAATAAAGAATCATATATGTGAAAACTTGATGTATCTAAAAATCTTTTGCAGAAAAAACGTATTGTCAAAATTGTTATAGTAAAAGTTCGGTGGCAAGTAAACGAAAACGGAGGTAGTACCAATTATTTTTATAGGTGACTAGAACTAGAAATGCCGTAATGCCCAACCACCTCTAAAAGTATTATTTGTAGAGGTTGCTAGCCCTTCCAGCCGCCTCTAGAAGCATCTGGAAATTCCACAAGTTCCTATAAATGGATTTCTAGCGACTGTTGGCAATTTAGCCTACCTTATTAAAGAGATCTGCAACTTTATAGTCGACTAGCTTTTCATTTGAAATCATTTTGGAATCGTAAATTATGTTATAGGTTAAAATTTTGAGATTAAATATTTTTATTTTTTTCATGAACACACAGGAGAGGTACGTATCTTTGCATTAAGGAGAAAAAAAGGGCAAGAGCCCTTACAACACACCCCGACACTCCTAAGCTGTCATAAGTTTTTTTAAAATTTTAAATGACCTCGAATGGAGAAACGACCTAAACCAAAGTTATTATACCTAAAGAGATATGTAACGTACTTTGTAGTTAACTACTTTTTTATAAGAAACCGTTTAGTATCCATAAATTCTGTATTAAGTTTTCAGAATTTGAAATTCATTTTTTTGAATGACCATAGATAGAGAAACGATTTAAACCAAAGTTATAATACTCAAATGGATGTGCAACTTTTTTTTTTCAAATGACCACAGATAGCCTGGAAATTCTATTTAAAATTTTTAGATTTTAAAATTTAATTTTTCTTTGAAATTTTCAATTAACCTCGGATGGAGAAGCTACCCATACCAATGCTATTGTAGCCGAAGAGATCTAAAACGCTTTAGTTCAAACATTTTTTATTTAAATTCGTTTAGGTCTCAAATAAAGGTTGAATCAGCCATTGAGTCACAGGGACCAGTTGTGATCTACCAGCTTGTGTCTAGTTTGACGAGAAGTGCGGGCGATGGACATTATAAAAGATTAGCGTTATATGTATGGTACAACCGTGGAAATTTTATCTGATCGGCCTACCATTTCTTTTCTTTGAGGTTTAATTTCAGTTGTACCACATGCAATGCTGCTCAATCTGTCCTGTAACTAAGCTATCTGCAGGACGTCGCTGGGTTGGCGTACGTGTCCCGATGCAAGCTTCTGCTGGGAGCTATATATGCTGAATTCAACTTGTTCCTCTCCCAAACATTGTGGTGCAATTTACAGCTACCTTCTCTCTTAAGTTACATTCGTTCAATTGATATCTCTCTACTTATGCATACTTGTGGTCAAATTTAATAACTCACAAACAGACAAATCTGTTTACAATGTACTATGGATCTCCGTTTGTTCCAGCACTTGTCTTAGAAGATCACATGTATGTCCCAGCCACGCGGTTGACAACCATTCAAAGGGGTTAGATTGTCATCTAGCTATACACAGCAGATGGATGGTCTCCCCTGTCCCAGTCCCAGATCGTTCAGGCACCACCAAGAAACTGCTGGCATGTGCCATTTGCAATTTTACTTCAAGAAACTGTTACTGTATGAGTTTCTAGACTGCAGATATTCATATGATTTAGACCTTGGAGTATGCATCCGCAGACCGGAGACCGTAGCTGTGCTGCTTTCGTGTTAATGTTGAGCATGACATGTATTGATTTTTCCTGCATCCTTCCTGTAAACTAAACTGAAATCTATCTTGACATTGTTTGGTGATGCACGTTTTCATTAAAGAAAGTTCATGCACAACGGGAAACATGTGATTTGCCGAGTGCAAAAATCTTTGCTGAGTGCCAAATTTTGGGCACTCGGCAAAATATGACACTCAGCAAAGATGCCTTTGCTGAGTGCCTGGCACTCGGCAAAGACCTGCACTCGGCAAAGGCTGTCTTTGCCGAGTGCCTGACACTCGGCAAAGATTGGTAGGGCTTAACGGCATCCAGCGGCGTCCTCTTTGCCGAGTGCCCCCTGTTTGGCACTCGGCAAAATATTTTTTTTTTTGGTTTTTTGCCACCAAATTTTTTTTGAAGCTTTAGTACACTACCACAAACAACATGTTTAAATTTGGGACATTTTCATTGCCTTTTGGCATATTTCTATAGTTTATTTTGTTTTGTTGAATTTTTCTAGAAAATGTAAGTTTGAACTGCAGGTGCATCGAATAATGGATTACATTCGTTCAAAAAATGTTATCCTTGTTTCTTAGTGTAAATTTAGGTTAAATCCAAGAACTATCTCGAAATTTATGGAAAGTTGAAAACATAAATAACAGTAGTATGAACATGTAGATTACGCAATTATGAACCTAACGCAACTTGAACGGATCAAATCAAAGTTAAAACGAAGATTTTAGGTGTAAAACAAGATTAGTGGCAAAACTGTAAATAGATGAAAAATGTATTTTAGATCTAACCGATAAAACTATGTTTTCAGAAGAAGAAAGCGTATTTTGAATCTAATCCGAAAGAAAATACGTTTTCAAAAACAGAAAACGTATTCTGTGGAATACGTCAAGGACCGCGGGTTTGAACATAGAATCTTGCGGGGGTTCTTTTGCAATTTTGCCGGCCGAATCGGTATCATGAAATCTAGACCGTTGGATTAAGATCGGATGGCCCAAAACAGATCGGGAGGGGAAGGCCGCCGGCGCCGAGCAGAGCGGCGACGATGCCATGGCCGGGCACGGCGGTGCACACGGAACTTAGCCTACGGACTATGACGGGACGAACCAAAGGCATCGGAAGATAGAAGAAAGAATGAAGAGCTCAGCTAGGTAGCTTACCGAGGTGCAGAGCGACGGAGGGCGGCGCAGTGCACGACATAGCGGGATGCTCGTCGGCGGCTAGGGTTTGGCGGTGCTGTGCCTCAGCGATTCAGCGAGGGCAGCTGCTAGTTCTAAGACAGAAAAGAGAGGCGGCGGGGTCGGCTGCTATTTAGGGCCGAGGAGTATTGGGTGGCACGGCAAAGCGAGGCGTTGCGCCGGCGGAGTCGGAGTCGGCGGCGGCGGAGAATCCGGCTCGGTCACGCGCGAGGAAGAAGAACAGTTCGCCGCTGACGCGTGGGGCTAGTTGGTCAGTGACTCGCGCGGGGAAGAGGGGGAGAAGAGAGAAATAAAAATTCCTTTTCTAATTTTCTCAACACAATTTCAAATCCAATTTAAATCCAAATTTAAATTATTTTGCAAATTTTGATCAAACCAAAACATCATAAATAAAATATGTAGCAGCATGTATGCACATACATGTATGTAAACCTTATATTTGATTTTATTTTTAACAAAGTTATCATTTTCTAAATTTAAATGCTCACAAAATGCATAATTAAATCATTTTCTCCTATTTTAAAATCTTGCAAATTTTTGGGTGTTACAAACAGGCAAGGCTACGTAGGAGAGAAATATACTCTATGTTGTGTTGTCTCAACAGTTTGCATTATATTAATAAAGAAAAAATTCTTCATAATTATATAGGTTAGAAATCTTCAAAAATTTATGTGAAATTGACCGTTCGTCATACCATGATTTGATATATATTAGACGGTTAATAATTTTATGGTTTGATAACTTTTATTTGTCTACATATTTATTATAAGACATAAGTCTAATATTGCTATTCTTTTATTTATATATGAATTTCTCTAGACACGCATTTCCACTAGTAGAAAGGAAACTAAGTTTCAATTCTATTTGATAACTTCCATCAGATTTTAGCGAAGACCTCCATGATCACCATCTCTACCAAAAGTCTGCAACGATTTTTCACGTTCTTTCTTACTTCTTCATCATTATGCAGCAGTGACAACGGTCTGAATCAGTTAGGTTGTTCTAAAAATGACCTGCATAACGGTGTTAGACTTCACTACAAGAATACGACCTTCTACGACATAGCACTTCTGTTGTAGAAACCAGAAATTATGTCATGTTTCATAATTTACGACGCACGTGTGATGAAAATGCATTTGTCACCTATTCCCCGTACCTAATGATGTTCCGGGTCAAAACTGGCATTCTCGTCCTAATTTTTGCAATGTTCATACTTGCGTCGTTGATTTACGACGCTCAGTTTTCATCGTTATCAAGCAAAGAAAACATCACAAAACATTCACCATGGATGATTATGCATGTGCCACATAGGATAATAAAACATCATAAAACATTGTTTTCATATGATGTGACAATGACTAGGATCTGATGTGGCAATGTAATATAATGATTTAAATCATCATAAAATCTTTGATGGCCCAACAAAGCTTCAGATCAATAACATTCAATCAATTATCATAGTTTTAGATCAATCAAATAATTGTTCCTATTCCAATCTAAGCATCATATAGGTCAAGACTAGTATGTTATTATGTTTTCCCAGGTGCACAAGTTACAAGACCATTATTAAACCTAAACCAACACTAAGTCCTTAACGCCAAGTACAACTGCAACTACACAGTTCTCCAATTTTCGACAATGGCTCGCAACATTTTCAATACATGGATGGGTCCTAAAAGCAACAACGGTAAGAAGTTCTTGAGTTTTGATGGAATATATATCTCTTATACACTACAAGTTCTATCTCTACATGCAAGGTTTCCACATCATAGTCTTCCACTAACTATCCACACCATCTCCCATTAATAGCCATGTCATCCCACAAACTTTGAACCTCTTAATGCAAGCTATCCACATCATCTTCACTAATCACAACTACTACTTTCAATATATAAGAAATATAGAAGATATCCATATATTGCTATTTGTTTTGTCTTTTCGTCGTCTTATAATTCGATCTAATTATGTTTTTATTGAATTCTTTCATTCCCTTACCCAATTTGATAAGAATAGATGTAAGAACCAGTAGAAGTTACTCATACATGCAAAGATTTTCTTTCTAAAAAATTTTCAATAGCAACGTGTGGGGTATCCTTCTAGTACCATAAAGCCATGAACCAAAAATATTAGTAAAGCTAAAAGGGGGGTGAATTTTAATGGTGATATAAATGGTATTCCATATAAATCTTGTGTGAAATGACAATAAAACATAAATGTTGTATAGTCTCCAAAGAACTACAAAAGCAACGTTTGAGACTGTCTTTCCAATTTCGTTTTTGCAATAGTATCTTTCATGAGAGTGACATATTTGTTAAGATACCATTAAAAATTTAGTGGTATTCTGATTTTCCACATTAAGCATTTATTAGGAACTAATTTGTATGATACGAGTTTACATATATACAACATACCGAGAAAATAGCACTACTAAGTAGGCTCCAAATAAAAATATCTTTGTCACTTAGATAGGTTAACAAATGCTACTTATGACACAAGCTCATACCATGTAATCAAGTTACTATGCGGTAAAGACCTTCGAATGAAACATTCAAAGGTGTGGTACTTAGTACATGTGCAACCAGTGCCTCCTTTTCCCTCACAATATTGTATGGAGATGGTACTCAATTTTGAGAGGTTTGTTGCCAATCTATGTGTCTTCCCAAAACCGAACCGATGCCACTATGTGTTCAAAAAGATCCTCTTGCCAAGAATTGGTCTTTGACTTTCATAAGTCTGGACCAAAATGTTTTATTTGAGAGGTATTTCCTTGTTAGAAGGTCTTGCCATGTTCCTTCCTTCGTTGATAAGTTTAAAAAACCATTTTCTCAATATACACTTATTTTGATATCTAGGTTTTGCATGCCTAACCCACCAAAATCCTTGGGTGTGCACAGTATGTTCCAGTTAGTGAGTCTATGCTTTTTCTTGTGTTTGTAACTTTGCCAAAAGAATCGAGAGCAATAGTAGTCTATTTTTTGAAGGACTCTGCTAGGGACCTCAAAGAAGTAAAGCATATGCATGGATAAGCTTGTCAACACTACGTTAATCAAAACAATTTGTTCTCCTACTTAGAGGAGTTCTCCTTTGTGCTGTTTTGGCATATTGTATGCATACAAGCATCATCGACGCATTTATACAATTAGTACAACATCATTGAAAGAAATGATTTAGAAAACATAACCAATTTATTTATTTATATTTCAACTTCGGCTGTACATTATTTTTTTACAAATTATTTTGGAGATCCGGTAGGACTACGTACAATAATATATAATTGCATACATCTGCTAACCAATCCGAGAATCTCATAACTTATATAATTGTACTATGTGTTGTATTTTTTGTGTTTTCTAACTTCTCATTGTCACTATATTCGATTTGCAGTCACCCATGTATAAGGACATATGCACATATGTTCGCTTGGTCACAGCGTAGATACACCCCTACGGCCTGCAGTACCAAAAAGATATAGATATGTCAGTGATCAGTTTCGCGTGGCAACAGTTTCTAAAGAGACATAGAAAGATGGAGATGAACAACACAGATATCTTGGACTGTATATAAAAAGTGCATTCTTGATGTACAACTAGGATTACGTACTTCTTCTTCTTTCCATTCGTTTGGCCCCCACTCTGATGAGTTTGTCTCTGAGTATCCCCATGCTTTTTGGTCGGTTCCACGGGACGTACCAACCCAGTAGCTTTTCCATCTGCATGCATTTACGAATCAAAAACAGAGAAACGAAATTATTTATAATAATATGCAAAGAATCGAATAAATGGTTGTTTGATACACGTGGCTAATTACTAGTTGGGGCTAAAAATTAGCCCAACTTAGTTGTGGTTAGGTAGCAAGTTGGCTAACAACTAGTTGAACACTAAAGCTACTTTTTAGCTGGCTAGCCGAAGACGGTGGGCGAGGCTAGCAGATTGAGCGGAGGTAGGGGGTGAACATTGCTACTGTTACCAACGCACACATGTTGGGTAGGTGTTCCTCGTTCCCTTAACCTTGTCGATAAATATTATGTCTATGTGCTCTTCACGTTTAATTTGTGAACCTTTGGCTGTGGCTTATTATGTTGTTGTTTTTGCTGCTGCTTATGTTTCGTGGGGTCTGGATGTCAGTCTGGTGCCTCTTTCTAACAATTTTGAGGCAATTGGAAACTGGCAGATGGGCAAGCTTTGTGGACCTGAAGGTATCATTCAATTATTAAGGATGATGCAACTTGCGAGCACTTGGACCAGGAATTTACTGTTTAGGAAATAATCAGCTATTCTGAAATTCTAAGGCCAATCTTAGTGTCAGTTTTACAAATGTTTCATCTGCATCAGCCACATGACAACGTTTTTAAGAAGAGAGAAAAAAGTGAGTTTTGGTATGATTGCCAACTCTTTATGAATCATGAAATTAAATGTCTACTAAACTATAGAATAAAACTTTTCATTCGTTAAGTTTGAAAATAACATAATGAAACTCCTCACTGAAATAGACTAGCTTAAGGGCTTGTTTGGTTATATACTATTTACCTCAACCCGCATGTGTATAACTAGTAGGGGCCGACCTGATTCTATTTATGAAAAGAAAGAGAAGTAGATTGAAATGGAAATTAGTTCATATTTCACATCAAGCCACCTCAATACACATGGATTGACGCAAGGATCTGGGATTCGATCGAGACAATCCGAATTTCGGCGAAATTTGTCCATTTCGGTTAGGTCCGAAACGAATTTTGTGCTTCAAATCTCGAAAATTCACCGAATTGAGTCCGAAATTGGAACCAAATTTTTTTTCCAAAATGAATCCCAGAACCTTGGATTGACGTGAATACGAGTATAGTCAAACAAAGTCTAAAAAATAGAAAATGAGAGATGAATAAATGAACTAGAGAGAACTGCTCCAACACTCATCTTTCTAAAAGTTTCAAAGATATCAAAGCAGCTTATCTAACTAATTAATTTTTTAAATTATTTTTTTCTGATACCCACGTGAGCCCAACCCGTCAAGCCCAGCCCGTGTCCAGGTCTAACTCCCAGATCCTTTTTGTTCGGTGGCGGCTCCGTTTACTCGTCGAAGGAGACGATAGGCGTGGTCCCCTCTTGCAGCGCTGAGGCGGCGAGCGGCTGCTTCATGTGCCGACGATTATGAAGAAGCAGTTGAAGAAGATGCCCATATCAGCAGTTCAGCAGGCAGCACGATCGTCCAACTGGTCGATGGAGAAGCCGGAGACGCTGGAGTTCAGCTCGCCGGTGCCAAGCGCGATGATGTAGAGGCATATGTACTGACATACAAACATCACGTCCATCTGGAGCCCTGCGGCCTGTCGCACGGCCTAACCTCGGCGAGTCCACACCGCGGCGGCCACAGCTGCCTCACCTCCGTGGACAAATGCAAGGAGCCATTTGCCCTGTGTGCGTGCGTGCATGGATGGATCAAGACCTCACGGCATGCCAGAGCTATAGCAGCAACGAGTTTGCAAACCGACAAGGTGAAAGCCAATGACGTCGACAAGCAGTGGTCACGTGGGTCAGGACTGGACATGAACTAGGCTTGGATGGGCCGGCCCAAAGAGAAAAATAATTGAGAAAAATTAATTAGTAAGACAGACTGCTTTGAGATCCGCGCAATCTTTAAAATGAGGAGTATTGGAGCGGAAATGAAGTAGATAGGTGGGATTTGTAACAAAGATACAAACAGGAATGGGAGAGACAAAACGGGGCTTTTCATGCATATGCTGGTGGTACCATGCTCCATGCACATACGTGCATGGCTGAGCTCTCGCGGCACTGTTATTTTGCTACCTTAACTTGTACAGGTGAAGCTTACTGTTAAGGCTATAATATGAAATGTTTTAATATGTTCAGCTTATACACGTAGGGGTACTTTACCAGGAGAGGGTGCATCTTGTTCATGATGAGAAGCATCCTCCACAGGCGACACCTTCTTTGGTCCCTTCAGGCGCGGCACCTCACTAATTAACCCTGCATTTGCAGTGCGTCGGAGAAGACAGTAAGCAATCTTTTCTGAGTTCCTACTACCAAATATGCTGCATCTAATCTAAGAGATGGAGATAGTAGTATTTGGATCGAGGTTTATTACCCTTATCCTTGGGCTCAGGCATTGTTTGCGTTAAGGCGTAGCGTAACAATATCTGTATTGTGTTTGTTCTTGTTTCGCTTGAGGTTGTGATATTTGTCTTCTGATGTGTGCCATATATATACAGCCTGTCAATGGCAGCATTGTGGAAATTGCATCCTTGACTGATCAGTCAGAACTGCTGCCAATGATGTATTCGTAGCATTATATATATAAATATGTAATTTAAATCTCGGTATTTTCTGAATATCTAATTGACTTGTACATTACTGACTTACTGTATGCTCGTGTGTGAGCGTCCGTTTGGTATTGGCCCTCAGCCAGGTAGAACACGGTTGTTCAACTTGTTCCTCTCCCAAACATTGTGGTGCAATTTACAGCTATCTTCTCTCTTAAGTTACATTCGTTCAAATGATATCTCTCTACTTATGCATACTTGTGGTCAAATTTAATAAATCACAAACAGACAAATCTGTTTACAATGTACTATGGATCTCCGTGAATGAACTTTCTAGGCAATAGATGATTTCAAACTCAATAAATACGTATGTAAGGCCTACCGAACCCAGTGCTCACTTATTTGAGTTGTTCAATCAAGGAGCATTATACAATATATTTGGTCGGAATGTTCATCACTGTTTTTAGATATACTGTTTTTTGAGATCGCAGGTAATGCATGTCAATGTTCTTCTTTATTTGTTCAATCACAAAATGTACGTGTTCAAAGTCACATCACTACTGGAGACGGCCTCTTTGCCGAGGGCCTGAGGCCCTCGGCAAAGGCTTTGCCCAGGGCGGCCCTCGGCAAAGAGCTCTCAGGAAATTTTGAGTTGGCGAAGAGGGTCTTTGTCGAGGGTCCTTTATCGGGCATTCGGCAAAGCCTTTGCCGAGGACTGGAGCAGCACTCGGCAAAGAAAAGCAGCCGTCGCGGCGCCGGCGCCTGGGACGGAGTCTTTGCCGAGGGCCGTCTCCGGGGGCCCTCGGCAAAGAATTTTTTTTTGAAAAATCTTTGCCGAGGGCAATGGGACGGCCCTCGGCAAAGAATTATTCTTTTTTTAAAAAAAATCTTTTTTATTTTTTTTTAAAAAAGTCTTTGCCGAGAGCCTCCAACCATGGCCCTCGGCAAAGAAATGTTGCAGAATTTTTTTAAAAAAAATCTTTGCCGAGGGCCCCGGACGACCCTCGGCAAAGGACCCTTCTTTGCCGAGGGCCTTGGTCATTGCCCTCGGCAAAGAGGCAGAAATTTAAATTTTTTGTTTGTTTTTTGCATTCCATCGACACAAGCATTTCATATATATACATATATATATCAACCATCACATATATATATCACACAGAACCCATTTTCTCACAATATATCACAACCATAATTGTGAACCACAAATCACAATATATTACTACGACAAGTCATATGTTCATCATCATTCACATGTTTATTACGACAAGTTCATGAAATCCAAGTCAGAACCATAAACCACAAATATTACAATAAAGTCCAACCACATCACCTAGCACTAATCCTCATCAAGGTAGCCTATGAGACGGTGGTGAAGGAAAGGCGGGATCAGTCGGTGATGCACTACCGGGATGATTGGAACCCGCGGACGGCGGCTGCACAAAGGAGCAGAGATTGCATGTGTGAGTAATCCGAGAAAACAGTTTTGGAACTTAGAGATTGCATCTAGTAATCTAGGAATACAAAAAGATTAGACTCAATTAAAAATTTCGGCAGCACCTCCCCTGCACGGGGAGGTTTTCAAAACCTGCAAGAAACTACGGCACGAACGCTGACATCCACAACGGCACGAACGCCGACATCCACAACGGCACGAAGGCCGACATACATGCAAAGCACAAGCAAAAAGTGAACTTTCATACTTACAGGAGTAGCTGCAGGAGTAGGAGGTGGAGGAGCTAAAAACTGCATAGGTACACCCGATGCTTGCCCAAGACTTTGCATGATCACCATCATCTCCGCCATCTGCTTCTGCGTGGCCTCGAACGCGACCTGCTCTTGACTTTGCCTTTTTGTTTCTTCCAGCTTGGCCTGCAATATTTCACTCCAATGTATCAGTAATGCAAATCTAATTTAGGTGTGTAAATATCAACGTACGACGAGTAAAATAGGAATTACCTGGAGTGCCTGGACCTGCTGCAGTGCTGGAGAAGGCCATGAGCGTATGGGCTGGCTGGAGCTCGTGCGCCGTGCTCGGATAGCATCGAGGGAGGGAACAACGGTGGAGTCGATGGCGCCGTCTGCAATCCACAGCTGCCCATGCTTCTTGCCCCCTCCGAGCCTCATGATCGTCTCTGCATCAATGGGCTCAGTGCGCACATTGTAATCTTCCCCATAGATCTCCCTTACCGAGGACGTGTACTCTTGGACTTTAGTGTACACGTTAGGGTCGGAGTACACCTGGGGCGGGGCAGCCGGGTCGAAGGAGACAGAGGATGACGCCCTGCCCACATGGGACATAGCCCACGCAGAGAACTCCGAGACCTCCTCGCCCGGGTGCGCAGCCTCCTACGAGAAAGATGGGAAGATGGTGAGAAATCAAGCAGAATTGAGCATCAAAATAAATGAAAGAAATCACTTATGTATGCTTGTTTGTATCCGAGGAGGCTACGGCTGCCTTGATGGTGAGTTGGACCTTGCCTCATTAGACGTTGTTCCTGCTGCCTTGATCGTGAGTTGGACCTTGCCTCATCAGACGCTGTCAACAAAGTCCTGTGATAACCACTTGTCCACGATCATGGCCCAGCACTCGGGATACGATCGGCACCACTAGAGAATCACCTACAAGTCATCGAGTATTTGACATATAAGAAGATGAAATTGAACCTACTTAATATCAAAACGAATCATTATGAATGTTATTCGCCTACCTCAAGGTACTGGTCCCGGGTCAGCGTAATCAGTCTTGCTTGAGGCTTGGGGAGGGACTGCTTAAGTACCGACCTGTAGTAGTCTATGTGGGCTTGGACACGCCCATGGTGGTGCATCTCAGTGACGTACTTCCTACAAGCTGCGACAGCCGCCCGATCCGCCTGGGCCTCAAGTCCTTCTTCGGCCTTGAAAAATTTCTACATACAAAACCGATGTATCCATTCATTATTTCAATAAAACATTTAACCAATGAATGAGATGTATTAAGTAATGTTGTGCGAGAGAAACTTACCTAAAACTCCGCCAATACCCGCTCCTGGAGTTGGTGGTGATCCGTGTGTTGACAAATTTTCTTCATCATAAGTTCAGCAAACTTCTCATATGATAATGAAAATCGACATAGTCATAGCTGTACTGTCTGAATGGGCCAGCGAGTAGAAGCTTAGACCAAAGGACAGTGTGCAAGTCGGGTGAGCTCATGTCAACGCCATTCACATGATAGATGCAAGATGGCATGAAGTAGATAGTACGTTGATCAAGATGGTGAGGTCACATGCAATCCACACCGCTACTACAGATATGTTTTTTTCACTAGTACAGAAATGATTTTTACAGATACCTCCCTTTTGTAATAGAGGCGGTGACTTAGGATCCCTGTCTCTAACCTTGGCAGGAGACACTGCAGCTACATGCACTACCGGATACAGGAGCTTTGCCGAGTGCTAGGGGCACATGGCAAAGCCCCCAAAACACTCGGCAAACCGTTTGCCGAGTGTTACACTTGGCAAACCGTTTGCCGAGTGTTACACTCGGCAAATGATTTATTGGCAAACGCTATTTTGCCAAGTGTTTTTTGTCGGGCACTCGGCGAAGACTTTGCAGAGTGCCCCAAAAACACTCGGCAAACATTTTTTGAAAAAAAAGCATCAGCCACCGGACGCTACCACCGGCTCCTGCTCCGCCTCCATCCATGCCTCCATCCGCGCCGCCACCGAGCGAGGGAGTCTAGGCCTGCGCTGCCGTTGTAAGCGACGGCGTGGCCGCCTTCCCTGCCCTGGATCCACGGCCACCTTCTCTGCCCTAGACCCACACCGCCGTGCTGAGCGAACGAGGGAGGGAGCTGGATCCGGCCACCCCGCTCGTACCGGCGCTAGCCGCCGCCTCCACGGGTGGGGGACGCTGGTGGGGGCTGGCCTGCCTTGGATCCGCGTCGCGGGAGACAGCTGCCGCGAGGACCCGTGCTCGCCGGCCACCGCCTCCGCCCACTGCTGCGAGGGTGAGAGGCAGCTGCCGTGCCGTGCCACGCCGTCGTGCCACGCCCGCAATGCCGGGCCACCCCTCCACCACCGCCGGGGCGCCTCCCTAGATCTAGCCATTGGGGGAGGGAGGGAGGTAGGGGGTGGCACCGGCCACCGGATCTCGCTGGTGGGGAGGCTGCGTCGGGGAAGAAGGGAGGGGCGGGGAAGAAGGGAGGGCCCGGTTCCGGCACGGAAGAATGAAGGAGGGGAGGGGAGGAGCCGGATCCAGCAGGGAAGAAGAAGGGGAGGGAGGGGAGGGGCCGGCCGCCGGTGGGGAAGAAGAAGGGGAAGGAGGGGCCGCACTGGGGAAGAAGGTAGGGGAGGGGGGAGCCGAATGAGGGGGCTAGGAGCGGAGGCGGCTGGAGGGGAAGAGGGCGGCCAGGAGAGGAGGGGAGGGAGGCGGCGCCGTCAGGAGGAGACGGGGCGCTGGGGACTTGGAGGAGAGAGAAGGGGTGGGGATGGGAGGGCGGGTGGGGTGCTGGATGGGGACGCGGTTAGGTTAAATAGGATTTTTTTTGGTTTGCCGAGTGTCCCAGATGGGGCACTCGGCAATTTTTTTTTTATTTTTTTCTTCTCCTACTTTTTATGGCGAGTGTTTTAGATCTGAGCACTCGGCAAAGTTTTTTTTTCATTTTTTTCTTCTCCTTCTTTTCAAGAAAAAAAAGATTTTATTTCTTTACTGAGTGTATTTTTTAACACTCGGCAAACAACCTCTTTGACGAGTGTTTTTGTTTTGACACTCGGCAAAACGCCCTGTTTGCCGTGTGTTTTTTTTTTGCCGAGTGTTTTTAGAGCGGCACTCGGCAAAGAACTTGTTCGCCGAGTGCCCGAGGGAATACACTCGACAAACATAAAAACACTTGGCAAATTTGAGTGCCACGCGGTAAAAGTTCGGTGGCAAGTAAACGAAAACGGAGGTAGTACCAATTATTTTTATAGGTGACTAGAACTAGAAATGCCGTAATGCCCAACCACCTCTAAAAGTATTATTTGTAGAGGTTGCTAGCCCTTCCAGCCGCCTCTAGAAGCATCTGGAAATTCCACAAGTTCCTATAAATGGATTTCTAGCGACTGTTGGCAATTTAGCCTACCTTATTAAAGAGATCTGCAACTTTATAGTCGACTAGCTTTTCATTTGAAATCATTTTGGAATCGTAAATTATGTTATAGGTTAAAATTTTGAGATTAAATATTTTTATTTTTTTCTTGAACACACAGGAGAGGTACGTATCTTTGCATTAAGGAGAAAAAGGGCAAGAGCCCTTACAACACACCCTGACACTCCTAAGCTGTCATAAGTTTTTTTTAAAATTTTAAATGACCTCGAATGGAGAAACGACCTAAACCAAAGTTATTATACCTAAAGAGATATGTAACTTTGTAGTTAACTACTTTTTTATATGAAACCGTTTAGTATCCATAAATTCTGTATTAAGTTTTTAGAATTTGAAATTCATTTTTTTGAATGACCATAGATAGAGAAACGATTTAAACCAAAGTTATAATACTCAAATGGATGTGCAACTTTTTTTTTCAAATGACCACAGATAGCCTGGAAATTCTATTTAAAATTTTTAGATTTTAAAATTTAATTTTTCTTTGAAATTTTCAATTAACCTCGGATGGAGAAGCTACCCATACCAATGCTATTGTAGCCGAAGAGATCTAAAACGCTTTAGTTCAAACATTTTTTTATTTAAATTCGTTTAGGTCTCAAATAAAGGTTGAATCAGCCATTGAGTCACAGGGACCCGTTGTGATCTGCCAGCTTGTGTCTAGTTTGACGAGAAGTGCGGGCGATGGACATTATAAAAGATTAGCGTTATATGTACGGTACAACCGTGGAAATTTAATCTGATCGACCTACCATTTCTTTTCTTTGAGGTTTAATTTCAGTTGTACCACATGCAATGCTGCTCAATCTGTCCTGTAACTAAGCTATCTGCAGGACGTCGCTGGGTTGGCGTACGTGTCCCGATGCAAGCTTCTGCTGGGAGCTATATATGCTGAATTCAACTTGTTCCTCTCCCAAACATTGTGGTGCAATTTACAGCTACCTTCTCTCTTAAGTTACATTCGTTCAATTGATATCTCTCTACTTATGCATACTTGTGGTCAAATTTAATAACTCACAAACAGACAAATCTGTTCACAATGTACTATGGATCTCCGTTTGTTCCAGCACTTGTCTTAGAAGATCACATGTATGTCCCAGCCACGCGGTTGACAACCATTCAAAGGGGTTAGATTGTCATCTAACTATACACAGCAGATGGATGGTCTCCCCTGTCCCAGTCCCAGATCGTTCAGGCACCACCAAGAAACTGCTGGCATGTGCCATTTGCAATTTTACTTCAAGAAACTGTTACAGTATGAGTTTCTAGACTGCAGATATTCATATGATTTAGACCTTGGAGTATGTATCCGCAGACCGGAGACCGTAGCTGTGCTGCTTTCGTGTTAATGTTGAGCATGACATGTATTGATTTTTCCTGCATCCTTCCTGTAAACTAAACTGAAATCTATCTTGACATTTTTTGGTGATGCACGTTTTCATTAAAGAAAGTTCATGTTGGCCTAATTGCATATGTAGCCTGGTGCGTAGGAAGAAAGACGTGTAGGCAGATCCTTTGCTTGCACCATTAAACTCAAAATTATTGCAGACAAGCGCGTAGATATGCCTGCAACTGCAAGGTACGGTTGTGAACTGGTCATCAGTGACCACCTAACTGCTCCCTGATATTTCTTTCAGAGAGGGAGAAGAGAGAAGGTAACATCCGATCAATTGTTTGCCATGACACGGGGTGAACTAGTATAGGTAGTTGCCAGCTAGCGTGGTTGAGGAATGGACAAATTTGTGTTTGACCAGAAGTGCAGATATTGGTTTATCTGCATGCCATGTGTCTAGCTCGAGAAATGTAGATAATTGATGCCCACTCGGTCGTCTCATATATTGCTCAAGAAACGTTGTCTGATTTAACTTGAAATTCAGTTATATTACTCAATTATTAATCACG
Source organism: Miscanthus floridulus (assembly GCF_019320115.1). Lineage (NCBI taxonomy): Eukaryota > Viridiplantae > Streptophyta > Magnoliopsida > Poales > Poaceae > Miscanthus > Miscanthus floridulus. The sequence goes on along the minus strand of NC_089594.1, from coordinate 44,118,478 downwards.
GGGAGAGCGACTTCAATTTTCTTGTGAGCCATGGGATGCTGGAGAGATCATCTTATATTAGAAAATTCACTGCAGCTTCCCATATATGTGAAAACTGAGTGAAAACGACTTAACCCAACATTAAACATACCTCGTTGACGACTGATGAACGATGGGGTACTTCGTTTCAGGATGCATGCCATACGATTGAGCGCCGAAAAAAACATTTGTATGTTTGGCACAGTAACAAGTTCTGATTCGGATGCAAAAATAAATATAGTACGGTTAAGACAAGTAAGTCAGTTGATCAAGATTGTTCAAAATTAATTAGGTTAATATTTTACATGTATTTGTATGGGATCATGTGACAAGTAGTTATCCTTTTCATGCCTTGCCACAAGATTGTATAGTATTATATTGAAATTTTGCATTCACAAATAAATATCCTTAAGATATGGTTCATAATAGGGAAATTTTGCTGTAGGACACCGCTAAAATGCATAATATGCTGATGGACACCGCCAGAACGAGAATTTGTCCAGAGACACCGTAAATTCGTGGTTCTTTGCCCAGACACACCGCACCGATTATTTTAATCATTTCTCAGATCCGCGGAGAGTGAAGGTGGGTGAAATGACTTTTTTGCCCTCGTCTCCCCCTCCGGCTGGTCACTGATTTTTGCTATAACACATCGACGCCGCCTTTTCTTCTCCGGCGAGGTCTCATCCTGCTCCCCAGCACCAGCGAGCCCGCTGTTGACTCGTCGCCACCTAGTCATCTCGTGGTGGGCCGAGACTTCAACAGGTCCATCTTCCTTCTCACTCCATGGCCATGGAAGACATGGAGGAGCTGCTGCTCACGCGCGTGGGAGGGAGGGGCTCCGGCCGGGCTCGCCGGCCAGCCGGCCAGCAGCACGGCAAGGCTGAGCGGCAGCGCTAGGGCGAGCATGGCGTGGGGGTCCGGTGCGGGCTCGCTGGCAGGACGGCGGTGGGGTCGGGGCGGCGGCAGCGCGTGACGGCGGGAGGGCCTCGGCTGGAGGGGAGCAGCAGCCAGCCGGCAGCATGGTAGGTTGGAGCGGCGGTGCTGGCCGCGCGCTGCTTGTTGTCCCGTGTGGGCTCGCTGGCAGGACGGTGGTGGGGTCGGGCTGGCGGCGGCACGTGCTGCGCGCGAGGGCGGGAGGCCAGCGTCGGGTCAACTTGACCAAGCATGCCGTGTTGGCGGCGATGTGGTGTGGCACGGCTTGATGGCGGATGAGGAAAGGCTGGAGATGGCCGGAGCAGAGAGGAAGGCAACGCCGTCCATGGAGTCTGCAGATGCCGCTCTTGGAGATGAGATGCCTAGGTGACGGCGAGTCAACGGTGCTGCACGAGGTGGCGGCGGGCTCGCCGGTGCTGGGGAGCAGGACGAGACCTCGCCGGAGAAGAAAAGACGGCAGCGATGTGTTACAGCAAAAATCAATGACCAGCCGGAGGTTGAAGACAAGGGCAAAAGAGTCATTTCACCCGTCTTCTCTCTCTGCAAATATGAGAAATGATTAAAATAATCGGTGCGGTGTGTCGGGGCAAAGAACCACGAATTTGCGGTGTCTTTGGGCAAATTCTCGTTCTGGCGGTGCCCATCAGCATATTATGTATTTTTGCGGTGTCCTGCAGCAAAATTCCCCTTCATAATAATATTACGGGTTATTAAAACTGGTACTACTTAACTTCAGCTTAAAATGCCTGCTCACAACGATGCTTGGAAAATTTCAGAATACGGTTAAAGCAACACTTGGCTTTCTACTGTTAGCTTATGTCCCTGTTGGACCTGCTTACTTGGGCCAAAGTTGTAACACCCTAAAATTTGAATTTTTGAAAATAAAGCTAAAATGATTTAATTTGGAATTTATGTACTCATGAAAACATAGGAAAATAAAAAAATTTATTAATTTAAAATTTATCATAAGGTAGCAATATGTTTGTGCATACATGCAGCTGCATATTTATTTTATGATGATTGGGTTTGATCAAAACTTCAAAAGGATTTGAATTTGGATTGAATTTAGATTTGACAACTGGGTTTAAGAAATTGAAAATGGGTTTCTTCTAATTCCCCTCCTCTCTCTTGGTTTCCGGCCCAGCTGGCCTGCTCCCTCATCCCGCGGCCTGCGTTTTTCTTTTCTTTCTCCGCGTGGCCCAGTAGCGCCGTCCCGCAGGCCCATCTTGCGTGTCGGCCCAGCTCCACGTCGAAGCCCACACACGGACTCACCCGCCTCCTTTCTTCCGCCATGTTCCACTAACGTACGGGCCCCGCTCCTTCGGTCGCCGACTGGTGGGACCCGTATGTCAGTTTTCTTCCTCCTCACGACGTAGCTGCCCGGGACTCTCCGCCGCGCCATGGAAGCCGATGCCGCCACGTCTCCGTGCCTTGCCTTGCGTGCCAAGCTCCCCGCCCCCATATAAGCCGAGCCCGCACCGCGCCGCCCTCCCTCAAATCGAACGCAAGCCATTGGTACCAAGTCTCCGCGCCGCCACTGTGGAAACCCTAGCCACCGGGTTGCCGTCGCCCCATCGCCATCCGCTCCACACCACAATCTTTGGCCTTGGTGAGTTCGCCTTTGTCCCCACTTGCCCCCTGTGCCCTCGGTTTACTCTCATGTGGTCTCTAGGGTCGGTTTTAAATGTGTCGGTGAGGTCTCTCGCCGTAGGCCATGTCCCCTGCAGCGCCAACTACTGTTCCAGCGCCGACATCTCTTCTCCCTCCCCGTCTTCTAATCTCACCCATCTACTCCCGATCCAATGGCCCAAGATTTCCCATACCCCTTCGCCGTCGTTTTTGTAAAAAGGCCCTTATAATTATTTAGATCTCAACCCGCCGTCCCTGGTTTCTTTCAAAAGGACCCTTGACTTTTCTTTTAATTCTACTCATAGTCCTCATCCATATTCAAAATACACCTTCGCCTAAAATTTTACTAAAGGACCCCTGTAGTTTCTCATAATTGAACCCGTCGTCTAGCGTAGTTCAAAATAATTCAACGTATGCCCCTAGATTTTTCGTTTCAGCCCCTGTGTTTTTCCAAAAATAATGCCCGGTCCACAGGACTGTTTTAATTCGGTTTTTTATTATTTTTAATACGAAATTGATTTCAAAATATTTATGAAATTGCCACTATCTTCTATAGGCCATATCTTCTTCGTCTTAACTCTGATTTGATTCATCAACTTGTGTTAGGTTCGTAATTCCATAATCTACATGTTCATCCTACTGTTAGATATGTTTTCAACTTTTAAAATTTGAGGTTAGATTTAATCTATTATTTTAATAAATAAAATCTTGTTTATTTCATATCTTCTATGTTTTAGCTCCGAATTGACCCGTTCAAGTTGTGCTAGATTCATGACAACGAGATCTATGCGTTAGTCACAATGTTTATCATGTCACTATTTCTAGAATTTCATGGTTTAAACTCTAATTTGGATAATAATTATGCAACTGGATTTTATAAATAAAATATGATTTGTTTTACTTTAGTTTTATAATTCAAATCTAAATTTGACTTAATTCAATTTATATAAGCTTTTATATAGTTAAAACACGTGAAACTTATAGTTTTATATTTTCTGTTATGAATAGATCTTTCAGTAGCCATTTCTTTCAAACCGTAGCCCCAATTAGCGTGTCTCTCGCGACTGTGTGTTCGTAGTGATGTGTAGAATCATGTTTCAAACTCTTTTACTTATTTTTCTATGATTGATGTACTATTCTAATTTAGATCTATTGTGTGCTTAATGTATGATTGCATGGGTGCTTGTGTGGTGTTCTATGATCATGTCTAGTCGGTAAGATATACGTGGTGAATCCAGAAGCAATCTTTTGAAGGTTTGGACTAGAAGAAGGATCTGAGTTTAAGGCAAGTATAGCATGAGATCCTCCTTGTTGTCCTATACATCTTTAATCATTTAATTCATACTGCATGTGTGTACCTTGAATACCACTAAAGATTTCCTAGTACTTTGTACCTTGTACCTTGATACCTATGGGGTGTTGCATTAGGTAGTATGATGCTAGTGCTCAACTACAACCATAATCTTGTAACTTGACTAATGGTATATGCAATGAACACTAAAAGATGCTTTTTAGCAACATGGAACAAGGGGGCTATAGCATTAGGCTATTTTTATTGTACTCTAGGTTCCTCTCCCTAAGAACTTATTTGTAAGTGATCATCCGAGACTTATAGTACAACTGTGAGAGCTATATGGCTCTGGCTTTAGCTTAGTATAAGGACCTTTTCTAGATTATTAGAGGTTACCTTTTTGGCGCAATAGGGGTATGTTTTGGGTTGGATATGGTGCAGCCTCTTTCTGTCAGTGTATAGGCTACGCATCATTGTGCCTGTCGGAGGGGGAGCCCTACATTCGCAGGGCACAGAAACCTAATGGCCCTAACTTCTTAGATGAACCTTTGAAAGGCTTCATAGTTAACCCTGCTGACCTTCCTTGGTAGTGGGTTAAGAGGCTCGTGACCTCGGGTGAAAGGGTAAATCACGACACACAGTGAAAGTGTACAACCTCTGCAGAGTGTAAAACTGGTATATCAGTCGTGCTCATGTTCTCGAGTGGCCTTGGAACCCTTATGGAATAGATGATGAACACTGATGATACTAATGATAAAGATGCCCATTAATGGTTAATTGTTTATGCTATTCATTATTCATGTTTACATGATCATGTGTTTATATGGGCTTATGAATAAACTTGTTGCCACCCAATTGCTAAAAGATGACTCATTAAAAGCTAATTGCAGTTAAACTAGTGTCAGCCTTTTAAGCCTCATGAACCCCATGTTATATTTGTTGAGTACGACATGTACTTACGCTTGCTTTACTTTTTAAATCTTTAGAAAAATCCCAGATGGGTATTAGATTGCTAGAGTTTGGCGGAATTAGGCTTGTGATCAACCAGTTAGTTGTCTCTATGGAATTAAAGTATTCACCTGAAGATCGGAGTTGTCTTTCCACTGTTTGTTGTCTAAGGTTATATTCTTTATACAAAGTACGCTATATTTTGAGCATTGTCTTTGGATATTATCCTTATTTATAGCTATATGTGAGATTTGACTTCTTGGGCTCACATATGGTGCGTATATGGTTTTGGTCTTAAAACCGAATGCTACGAAGTGGTATCAGAGCAATGCTGACTGTAGGACACAAGCCTTGTTAGAATTGGATGTTTTAGCATGCTCTCATCTCTTCTTAGTTCTTGCTTTCTCTCTAACCTTGTTATTTGCTAAAAGTTATGCTCACTTTGGCTTCTGTTCTGTTCTATTCTAAAAACCTTGTCTCTATTCTTAATCCTCTCTCTTCGTCTAAATAGATGGGTCGTAATGAGGAGACCACCGGCATCAAAGGTTAGGAGGACCAGGCTACATTGTCCTTGATTGCATTCGATAAGGAGAAGCTTTTAGCTATGCAACAACAAGTATTAGAAGGAATGACTCAACATGGGAGATCTCAATAGTGCTTGGCACAAGGTCAAACCAACATACCAAAGGGACCAGTGAAGAGACAAGTGGTAGAAGCTTGGAAGAAGATGAAGTCCAATGAAGGTGTTCACAGTAAGACGCTTGGAAGTTAGGATCCATGTCAGTGCTGTAAACATTATTGTTTTCCTTGTCTTCAGAACAAGTCTAATAAGAGGGAAGTCAAGGTGAACCCGAGTTGTGAAGCTTATGTGGACAAGAAGAGGAAGGCGGTCTCACCAGAGCCAGAATTGGGAAGCAATCAACATTCGAGTTTTATTACATTGTTACATCCAGCTCCAATGCCTGGTCAGATAAACTCAGACTCTAAAGAGTCAGAAGTTTCTCAAGCTAAGATTACTCCACTCTTTCCACATGAGGTATGCATAGATGGGTGGACGATCACCTATAAGGAGTTTCAACCCTGAAAGATCAAGCAAGCTAGAAAGTAGTCCAGTCAAACAAAGATGAACCTTTAGAGTCAGCAAGCTAACAACACACTAAGCAACAATTCTATGGAGTATGACATCACAAAAGATCCAGCTAAGATCGTGTGTTATCGTTGCCAACAAGAAGGACATTATGCTAAATTTTGCCCATGAAAGAATCAACAATTGTACTATGGAAGTGGCCAGAGTTGGATCACTACAAGGTTGCTACCAGAAAGTGTCTGTGATACCCAACTCGAAAGAAGCATTCGGTGAGAGCGAATGAAGAAGTCATGCTAGACTACCCGAGATCAACAGAGTGGAAGATGTGTTGCCCTCATTGTAATGCAAGGGATGCTATCCTAGATGCCCTCGTAGCCACACCTTAGTTAAGGAATAGGAGTTTGTGCCCTTGATGTAATAAAAACGATAGTATCGCAAGTTAAGTCAATGATTGAGTTATGCATCTTTATTGCTTTGTCGAATTGTTATTATGCTTATGATTGTTTTGCATCTTTGTAATGACTGCAATGATTTTGTTGGGTGTTCCCACAATTTCATTTAGTTTATAGGCCTAAGGTATAAGGATCAGTGCGATAAATAGTTGGGTTTTGGTTTCTCCTATTTCCTCTATCTTGTCTTTCGGAGCAACCTGTCTTTATTGGCTTATATATCTATTCTTGGATGACCAAAAATCATGAGAAAATTCTGGACAATAGTAGACTTTGATATCATTGTGTGACCACAAGAATCACCTTGATAACTATTTTGGTTATGGAGTTATGAAAATCACAAGACGATGCAACCGCGCTGTCTAAAACCAGGAACAATTTCTGTTGTGCACTATTTTTGACTACCTGAACTATGGAATTTGGAAAAGTGTTCTAAAAGGAAGCTGTGGAGGATTTCATAAGCTTTCCAATGGTGTAAGCTACAACTTCATTAGATTAATGAAATGAGAGTTACAGCTGTTTTAGTGCACGGCTATTTTTCATTCTGTGAAGAAAATGAAGTTGTTTGTTCTTAGATATACACATGTGTTCTCTGCGACATTAGAAGGCCATTATGATAGTCACCCTACCCATAAGGAGATGAAAGATATACTTTGGTGTCCCCTACTTTATTTTTTCTTAAGGGGGTAGTCAAGTTGAAGAATTTGCAAGATAAAGTATTATATTTTCTAGTTTGTGCAGCGGAAGCGTGGTGGGCCCATAACCCATAGGTTCCAGGATCAAAACCTTTGGAGGAAATCAATAAGATAGACAACTACGCCTGTGCAAACTATCCAACTAAGAAGGGTCCGAATGCTCAAGGTGCCATATGAAGTTCAGTTATGCTCTCTAGCTCTCAGTTGGAAGATTCGGTTAATCTGAAAGAAAGATGGTACCCAGAGGATGTATGTCACTTAAGGGCTTCATCATCTAGACTATCCACAGCTGGGAGTCTAATCTTCAACATACCCAAGACAAGTAGGCATTGATGACATAGGAATGAGATATATAACCACTACAGTTGGTTCTATGGAGTCTCAAGAAATTCTAATGAAATACTAAGCATAACAGGAACGTTTGGATTGAAGAGAATTAATTGGAATCCACTCGAAGATGTGAGCAGAATTTAGAGTTTTAATAATGAGATTTGGTTAGAGGTTCAAGGGAGGTTTATCCAACATCATCAAGATTTTGGTAGAGCTACCGGAGAAGCTTTTAGTTAGATTGGATCAAGAAACCTCAGGTGAGTGTTTGAAGGAGTCCAAGAAGACGTTGAAGTAAAACCTATGTATTAGCTTTGTTAGATCAGGACAAGAGCTTTATATCTACAACGATGCATCTTGTAAAGGTGTGGGATGTGTCCTTATACAAGAAGAAAAGTAGTGGCTTGTGCATTAAGTCAGCTAAGGAAGCATGAGTTGAACTACCTAACATATATCTAGAGTTATCCATTGTGAAGCATGAGGTACTATCTACTTGGGCAAGATAAGTGACGTCTAGGAGGATCACAAGAATCTATAGGACATCTTCACTAAGATGATCTTGAGCTTGAGATATCCCCGTTGGAATGAAATTGATTATGACTTGGAAAAGTGCTTTCACTTCGAGGAGCAAAGTCATGTCTGATGCCCTTAGCAATGGAGAATTGTGATAAGAAGGTTCGGGTGACACCAAGGACTAAGAATTGTATTCCAAGTTCAAGCAACTTAACCGGAATCATTAATGTTTTAAAGAATGGTGGTAAATTCTCCTTCTGACCAAGAGATTCGTGAGGTTCCGTTAGAAGGGAATATTTTAAGAAAAATAATTGATATTATGGACTAAAAAGGAAAGGTGGCCTAGTGATGAGAGTTACCTAAGTATTGTTGGAGTATCTTTCAGAATCGTGGAATCAGTTTGACAAGTTACTTGGAGTAAAGTCAATAGGTATGCAAAGTAAGGTGGGATCCTTATCAAGAAGATGGAGCTACACGAGGAACTAAAGAAGAATCCAAAGACAAAGTATCCCTATCTCTTAGTCAACGTCTTTCGAATATCGGGGACGAGATTCATCTTAAGGGGGTAGAATTGTAACAACCTAAAATTTGAATTTTTGGAAATAGAGCTAAAATGATTTAATTTAGAATTTATGAGCTCATGAAAACATAGGAAAATAAAAATTTTCATTAATTTAAAATTTATCATAAGGTAGCAACATGTTTGTGCATACATGCAGCTATATATTTATTTTGTGATGATTGGGTTTGATCAAAATTTCAAAAGGATTTGAATTTGGATTTGAAAACTGGGTTTAAGAAATTGAAAAGGGATTTCTTCTAATTCCCCTCCTCTCTCTTGGCTTCCGGCCCAGCCGGCCTGCTCCCTCATCCTGTGGCCCGTGTTTTTCTTTTCCTTCTCCACGTGGCCCAGCAGCGCCATCCCTTAGGCCCATCTCGTGTTCTAGCCCAGCTCCACGTCGAAGCCCACGCGTGGACTCACCCGCCTCCTTTCTTCCATCATGTTCCACTGACGTACCAGCCATGCTCCTTCGGTCGCCGACTGGTGGGACTCGTATGTCTGTTTTCTTCCTCCTCATGCTATAGCTGCCTGAGACTCTCCGTCGTGCCATGGAAGTCAACGCCGCCACATTTCCATGCCTTGCTATGCGTGCCAAGCTCCCTGCCCCCATATAAGCTGAGCCCACACCGCGCCGCCCTCCCTCAAATTGAATGCAAGCTGCTACTACCAAGTTGCCATGCCGCCACTGTGGAAATGCTAGCCATCAGTTCGTCGTCGCCCCACCGAGCAAAGCGCCATCGCCATCCGCTCCGCGCCGCAATCTTTGGCCATGGTGAGTTTGCCTTGGTCCCCGCTTGCCCTTGTGCCCTCAGTTTGCTCTCTTGTGGCCTCTAGGGTCGGTTTTAAGTGCGCCGGTGAGGTCTCTCACCACCGGCCATGTCCCCCACCACGCCCAGCTACTGTTCCGGCGCTGGCATCTCTTGTCCCTCCCGGTCTTCTAATCTCAGCCGTCTACTCCCGATCCAATGGCCCAAGATTTCCCGTACCCCTTCGTCGTCGTTTTTGCAAAAAGTTTCTTGTAATTGTTTGGATCTCAACCCGTTGTCTCTGGTTTCTTTCAAAAGGACCCCTGACTTCTCTTTAAATTCTACTCGCAGTCCTCGTCTAGATTCAAAATACACCTTCGCCTGCAATTTTACTAAAGGGCCCCTGCAGTTTCTCGTAATTGAACCTGCCGTCCACCGTAGTTCAAAATAATTCAACGTATGCCCCTAGATTTTCTGTTTCAGCCCCTGTGTTTTTCCATAAATGACGCTCGGTCCACAGGACTGTTTTAATTTTGTTTTTAATTATTTTTAATATGAAATTGATTTCAAAATATTTACAAAAATGCCACTATCTTCTGTATGCTATATCTTCTCCGTCTTAACTCTGATTTGATCCGTTCAACTTACGTTAGGTTTGTAATTCCATAATCTAAATGTTCATCTTACTGTTAGATATGTTTTCAACTTTTAAAATTCGATGTTAGATTTAATCTATTATTTTAATAAATAAAATATTGTTTATTTCATATCTTCTATGTTTTAGCTCTGAATTGACCCGTTCAAGTTGTGCTAGATTCATTACAACGAGATCTATGCGTTAGTAACAATGTTTATCATGTCACCATTTCTGGAATTTCATGGTTTAAACTCTAATTTGGATAATAATTATGCAACTGGATTTTATAAATAAAATCTGATTTGTTTTACTTTAGTTTTATAATTCAAATCTAAATTTGACTTAATTCAATTTGTATAAGCTTTTATATAGTTAAAACATGTGAAGCTTATAGTTTTATATTTTCTCTTATGAGTAGATCTTTCAATAGCCGCTTCTTTCAAACCGTAGCCCCGATTAGCGTGTCTCTCGCGACTGTATGTTCGTAGCGATACGTAGAATCGTGTTTCAAATTTTACTTATTTTTCTATGATTGATGTAATGTTCTTGTTTAGATCTATTGTTTGCTTCGTGTATGATTGCGTGGGTGCTTGGGTGGTGTTCTATGATCATGTCCAGTCAGTGAGATATACATGGTGAATCCAGAAGCAATCTTTTGAAGGTTTGGACTAGAAGAAGGATCTGAGTTTAAGGCAAGTATAGCATGGGATCCTCCTTGTTGTCCTATATGTCTTTAATCATTTAATTCATACTGCATGTGTCTACCTTGAATACCACTAAGGATTTCCTAGTACTTTGTACCTTGTACCCTGATACCTATGGGGTGTTGCATTAGGTAGTATGATGCTAGTGCTCAACTACAACCATAATCTTATAACTTGACTAATGGTATATGCAATAAACACTAAAAGATGCTTTTTAGCAACATGGAACAAGGGGCTAGAGCATTGGGCTATTTCTAACATGTGTCTACCTTCAATGCATATAGGGCTTGTCTAACATGGTTAAGATAACTGTCGAAAAGCGTGTGAAGAAGCTTTACCTTAGATCAAACTTGACAAGTAACTAGATTTACTTACAAGTATTGCATATGCATGGATGTTGTTTTGTCGTTTTGTTCCATTTGCCCTCTTATTGCCTATTTTCTTAAAAAGAATTATAGCCTAAGGTAAAATATTTTGAAAAATATGAGGGTTTGAGAGAGGTCACTCACATCAATCTCAATTGGTGTTTATTTGGATCTTATTTGAGTTGGGACTTGATTGAGAATAGGCAGCACGAAGGAACATTGAAGATTTGCTAGAAAAGAATGACCGGACGCTGCACCGAACTTTGCAGTCCAGCGTCCGGTCAGTTCACAGGAGGTGAACAGAAGCTAAAGGAGTGACCAGACTCTACATTTGAGCGTCCGGTCGGGAAGGGTTCCAGCGTCCGGTCGATCTACATGGCATTAAAGGCAACTAACTGGACTCTGGCTACGTCCGGTCATGGACCACCGGACGCGTCCGATCGTGATTCCAGAGGAATTGGACCTCTCTGGAATCGACCGGACGCTAGGTGGTAGCATCCAGTCGCTACCACCAGAGCGTCCAGTTAGTAGATATTGTGCGGCATCAGGTCTCTTCCCTGTTTTCTGTTTCTGACTCATGAGGGCCACCCTATTTAATCTAAGCACCGGCGATTTCCTTTGACCTAATCCGCCGCCGACACCATTGCAGCTGAGCTCATGTGCCATCGCCGTGCCGCCATGTCTCCCAACACCGCCGTAGTTGCTGCTCCCTGCGCCTCTATAGCCACGTCCGCATGCCACCGCTAGCCCGCGCGCATGCCATCGCCAGCTCATGCGCACGCTGTCGCCTGCTCTCGCACCGCCAGTGCCTCCTAGTGCTGCGCCAACGCCCTAGCTCCAGCCATGCAGCCAAGCTCCACCACAGCCCTAATCGCCAAGCTCGTGTCCTTCATCCTCTCAAACATTGATTCACCACTTGCATCGCTAATCTTTGTCGAGTCGGAACCCTAACCCTAGCCGAGTCAGTGGTTCCCCGCGGGTCGCTTCCCTTTTTCATCGGATCGCCAGTTCGTTAGGTAGCAAGCCAGTCGCTTCTATTTTGCATCTAAATTGCTTGCTCTCATAGGGTTTCGCATCTATTAGATATATTGTATTTACTTGTATATCCTTCTATTCCATCGTGCAGCGAGTCGATGTCGTTGAGGTAACATGTGTTGTTGTCAGTTAACTCGGAGCCAAGCTCACGAGTATGAATCGAGGCCAAGCCTCGTAAGTGTCAGTGGACAATTGATCTTGTCAGCAGTAGTGGTTCTAGTCAGATTAGATGGCTCGCACCAAGAATGTTGGTGGTGGTCCAGGAGATGATGATCGGAGGCCCCCGCCTCGCTTGCCTGTAGGTCCTAAAGGCAAGGCGACGAAGAAGACTACATCCAAGAAGAGGAAGTACCCTGATGCAGAGACAACTAGAGCAGCTGTAGTTGCTGAGGCCACATAGCGTGCTAAGAGAGGAGGTGCTCGCAGTGGAGTTGTCATTGCAGATCATCTGCCACCAGACACGTAGGGTAGACTTGAGCAGATTGAGCGTCTTCATGGTAGTCTAGCTGGGACTGTCATGATGGCAGGATGACATCTTCCCATTATGGATCCTCAGCCTCAGGGGGAGTCACAGCAGGAGCCACAGCAGCAGCCCCCACCAGTAGAGCTGACAGAGCAGACTCAGGAGGGCCAACAGGCCAAGGAGGCTGAGGTGACCGAGCAGGCACCCCAGCCGCAGCTATGCCGCTCTGGTCATACCAGTGTTCCAGTCCCACCGAGGCTAGCTACCCAGCGCAGGGGTTCACGCCCACTGCCTAGACCATAGGGTCCGCCTCTAGTGACCCACCTTGACTTGAGGGCTGCCACGACCAAGCAGGTTCAGCAGCTTCGCTTCATGGAGTTTGATGTGTGGTTTCCACCTAGGAGGGATGAGAGAGCAGCAGAGGGTTTCTACACACCACTGCAGGAGGATTTCTACAATGCATATCTGAACAATGGGGTAGTTTTCAGATCTTAGCGGGTTTGCAACATTGAGGCTATAGTCGCAGTAGCTGGAGACCATATTCACCCCTACCTTGCATATTTGCCAGGGCTGACAGATCTAATTGGCCAGACAGGATTGTATGTACCATCTTGGGTTCGGCAGTTCTATGCTTTGCTCTATGTTGACCTGCAGCATAACTTTATACACTTTGCATTCAGAGGCAGAGACTACAGGATGATGAGTCAGAGGGCTAGGGAGATACTGAGGCTACAGGAGCAGCCTGTCAAGTTACATGAGGTATGTTATGGACAGCAAGAGCCTCCCAGGTGTCCTCATGGTGGTTTGGTGTCCCCTACAGATCTTTTGCGCCATTGCTTCAAGGAGCCCTTTGGTGAGGGGTCGAGGAGAAACCCCAGTGACCTTACTCCTACAGCTCGAGTGCTAGAGGCTATCATAAGGAGGACACTACTTCTCAAGATGGGATACAGAGAGGACTTGACTCGCCTCCAGCTTTGGTTCCTCAACGCCCTGATGTAGCAGACTATGTTTGATATTTGGGACCTCCTTCTGTTAGAGATGGAGGATACTATAGCTGAGGGCTTCAAGAGTCATAGGTAGCTTCCATATGCACATTGGATCACATTCCTTATTCTCAAGGCTATGCAAGTTAGGACACCTGAGATGGTTGTAGAGTATAGAAGTGCCACCACTGAGTTTCCAGCTTACAACATGGCATAGAGGATCAGGCATAGCACACCATAGGCACCCACTCAGCCTCGCCGTCGTCCAGATGTACCAGAGTCTATAGCTCAGCAGGACGAGACTATTAGAGGCATAGTAGCTACTGAGGAGGAGCAGCTTGAGGCTCAGGAGGAGAGGAGCAAGTCTAGTGATAGTTCAGATGACGACTACCTGCCTATTCCTTAGATGCCTCTATCTGCACCACACACGAACCCTGCTTTGATTGCTATCCTTGAGCGGATGCACCAGGATCAGGCTAGACAGGCTTAGGAGACCGCTGCCAACTTTGCATAGTTTTAGGCTCGTCAGGATGAGTTCTAGTGATAGCAGCAGGTCCTCCAGCAGCAGCAGCAGCAGATGCATCAGTAGCAGTTACTCATGCAGCAGCAGCTTTTGGGATTCATGCAACATGTAGTGACAGCCATTAGGGCCCCACAGCCACAGCTTTTGCCCTAGATTGGTCAGCCTACTACCACTATGACGACTCCAGTAGTACAGCCCAGTGGGCTTCAGAGTCAAGGACAGTACAGGTGTCCCAGTGGTTATCCTTGCCAGTGGTAGCCTCGTGTTTCACACCATATCAGATGGGCTTCATACCAGATCAGTCACCCTCGCTATTTGTGCCTGACACGTCAGTCTCTAGGAGTCTTGGAGCATCTTTTAGCGAGTTGATAGGGATGCCTACACCACCATATATGTATGACCTCGGTCCTTCTACAGCAGCTCCCATCGTCGTGACTACTCAGAGGCTCCCTTCTTCTGTCGCATCTTCAGATCCTACGACAGACATACCAGCAGCATCACAGGTAGCACCTGCCCCAGCTCAGACCTAAACCACTTCAGCGACGCTTCCATCCACAGAGGGTCAGTCAGTATAGAGCTCAGGGTCAAATGATGATGGCGCCCAGTTTCAGCTTACCCCTCGTACCTCAGTGCCTGGCTCATCCGCTGCAGCCCCACCGACCGACCCTTAGGTTTTGGTGTTTGACGCCAAAGGGGGAGAGAGTTCGAGTATGTAGACTCAGGGGGAGCGACTTTTAGGGGGAGCTTAGTCAGCTACTAGTCTATTATGTATACATTTGGAGTTTTATTTGTGTGATACTCTATTACTATTATGCATTCGTGTGGTTACTTTCATGCATACTATTATATCTATGTGATAGTGATATCTACGTGACCATGATATATGACATGTGTGCTCTCTACATTGAATTATTTATATGTCATATCTGCGAGGGTAAGGCTTGCCACTGACACCCTTCCCTAGACACCGCATAGAGCGAGAGCTCTCTACACTGGGTATGCCCCTTTAAAGTTAATAGGAAACAAGGATGATCCCATGCTATACTTGCCTTGAACAAAGTGTTCTTGCTGATCCTGCTCGTCAAAGTAGTACTCTTGATCACCCATGAATTGCTCACCGTCTATACTCGATAATCACAGCAACATACAAGCTTCCAGAAGCAATCATGCATAGCAAACAAAGGCTATAGATTAGAACAGTACACTAATCAGCATAAAATCAAGATGAAAAGTTTGTAAAACAAATCTACGTGTTGCTACGAACACATAGACGTGAAGATCACGAAAATCAGAGCTAAAACGAAGAAGTCATGAATTAAACAAGATTTCCTTTATGAAAAGTTGAAAACATACCTCACAGTAGTATGAACATGTAGATTACACAATTATGAACCTAACACAACTTGAACAGATCAAATCGGAGTTAAAACAAAGATTTTAGGTGTAAAACAAGATTAGTGGCAAAAATGTAAATAGATGAAAACGTATTTTAGATCTAACCGATAAAACAACGTTTTCAGAAGAAGAAAGCGTATTTTGAATCTAATCCAAAAGAAAATACATTTTCAAAAATAGAAAACGTATTCTGGGAATACGTCAAGGACCGCGGGTTTGAACTTAGAATCTTGCGGGGGTTCTTTTGTAATTTTGTCGGTCGAATCGGTATCATGAAATCTAGACCGTTGGATTAAGATCGGACGACCCAAAATAGATTGGGAGGGGAAGGCCACCGGCGACGAGCAGAGCAGCGACGGCGC
Source organism: Miscanthus floridulus (assembly GCF_019320115.1). NCBI lineage: Eukaryota > Viridiplantae > Streptophyta > Magnoliopsida > Poales > Poaceae > Miscanthus > Miscanthus floridulus. Next base: position 44,102,810 of record NC_089594.1, on the reverse strand, counting down.
CATGGCCGGGCACGACGGTGCGAACGGAACTTAGCCTATAGAGTATGGCGGGACGAACCAAAGGCACCGGAAGATAGAAGAAGGAATGGAAAGCTCGGCTAGGTAGCTTACCGAGGCGCGAAGTGACGGAGGGCGGCGCAGTGCACGGCGTAGCGGGCGGCTCATCGGTGGCTAGGGTTTGGCGGTGCTGCGTCTCGGTGATTCGGTGAGGGCTGCTGCTAGTTCTAAGATGGACTAGATAGGTAGCGGGGTCGGCTGCTATTTAAGGCCGAGGAGTCTTGGGTGGCACGGCAAAGCGAGGCGTTGTGTCGGCGGAGTAGGAGTCGACTGCGGTGGAGAATCCAGCTCGGTCATGCACGAGGAAGAAGAACAGTGCATCGCTGACATGTGGGGCCAGTTGGTCAGTGACTCAAGCGGGGAAGAGAACGGCGTGGCGCGGGTGATGCTGTTGGGCCGGCCTGCTGCGGAGGGAATGGGCCACCTATGGAGACTTGGGCTGTAGCGGGGAAGCGGGAGGCGACTGGGCCACGTGGGCGACTGGGCCACGCGGGGAGAACCAGCTGGGCCAGATCCAAGAGAGGGAGAAGAGAGAAAATAAAATTCCTTTTATAATTTTCTCAACACAATTTCAAATCCAATTTAAATCCAAATTTAAATTATTTTGCAAATTTTGATCAAACCAAAGCATCATAAATAAAATATACAGCAGCATGTATGCACATACATGTATGTAAACTTTATATTTGATTTTATTTTTAACAAAGTTATCATTTTCTAAATTTAAATGCTCACAAAATGCATAATTAAATCATTTTCTCCTATTTTAAAATCTTATAAATTTTAGGGTGTTACAAACAGGCAAGGCTACGTAGGAGTGAAATATACTCTATGTTGTGTTGTCTCAATAGTTTGCATCATATTAATAAAGAAAAAATTCTTCACAATTATATAGGTTAGAAATCTTCAAAAATTTATGTGAAATTGACCGTTTATCCTACCATGATTTGATATATATTAGACTATTAATAATTTTATGGTTTGATAACTTTTATTTGTCTACATATTTATTATAAGACATAAGTCTAACATTATTATTCTTTTATTTATATATGAATTTTTCTAGACACGTGCATGTCATACCTGCATTTCCACTGGTAGAAAGGAAACTAAGTTTCAATTCTATTTGATAACTTCCATAAGATTTTAGCGAAGACCTCCATGATCACCATCTCTACCAAAAGTCTGCAACGATTTTTCACGTTCTTTCTTAATTCTTCATCATTAAGCAGCAGTGACCAGGCAGTGACAACGGTCTGAATCAGTTAGGTTGTTGTAAAAATGATCTACATAACGTTGTTAGACTTCACTACAAGAATACAACCTTCTATGACATTGCACTTCTGTTGTAGAAACCAGAAATTATGTCATGTTTCACAATTTACGACGCATGTGCGATGAAAATGCATTTGTCACCTATTCCCCATACCTAATGATGTTCCGGGACAAAACTAGCATTCTCGTCGTAATTTTTGCAATGTTCATACTTGCGTCGTTGATTTACGATGCGCAGTTTTCGTCGTTATCAAGCAAAGAAAACTTCACAAAACATTCACCATGGATGATTATGCATGTGCCACATAGGATAATAAAACATCATAAAATATTGTTGTCATATGATGTGACAATGACTAGGATCTGACGTGGCAATTTAATATAAAGATTTAAATCATCACAAAATCTTTGATGGCCCAACAAAGCTTTAGATCAATAACATTCAAACAATTATCATAGTTTCAGATCAATCAAATAATTGTTCCTATTCCAATCTAAGCATCATATAGGTCAAGACTAGTATGTTATTATGTTTTCCCAGGTGCACAAGTTACAAGACCATTATTAAACCTAAACCAACACTAAGTCCTTAACGCCAAGTACAACTGCAACTACACAGTTCTCCAATTTTCGACAATGGCTCGCAACATTTTCAATCCATGGATGGGCCCTGAAAGCAACAACAGTAAGAAGTTAAGCAAAGTAAACGTAACCAGGGATAAGAGATAAGACATTATAGACCAAAACATGATTTTTTCACTATTATACCACAACGCAGAAACATGATCTTCCTCACAGAAGGGATATAGTTTGCCTACTATATAGATGACTATTCATCATGCCTATAAGGTTGCAACACATGCAACTTCTTCAGTAAGAAATTGATTTTTCTGTAGTACCCATTCAATTTTTGCTACAACCAAGGATATTACATTAGCTAGAAATTGATGATCTTTCAAGTAGTCTCAAGCTAAACATTAAGAAATACATATATAATTGTTGTCAATACAAATAAGCATGGTGAAGAAGCTAAATGAAGCAATGACCATTATGTGTTTCAGTTGCAAAATTTACTAGATTATGTGTTGTATTACAGAGGCATTGTTATGTTGAGCTGGGAAAGACAACACTTACCGCCAATTCAATCAAGTGGTTTTTACCTGATCAAGCTTGAGATGGCAAACAAAGTTTGCTGCAAGTTTCCCACAGCTACCAAATGTCAACCCTAAAATTAAACTAAATTAGATCAGATACTTGCTTCAACATGTTTGCAAAAAATGAGACCAAATATAGATAAGTTAAATTTACTTGCTTGAACATGTTTGCAAATAGCGAGACTAAATGTCACACCCGATTTTAAGGACAAAATCAGATGCACATCGTATGTATGCCAGAATCAATTTATTCATACATATGACGACTTCATTATAGTATCATAGCAATGTTCTTACTTTAACGATAACATCATTACAAAATGACCCATAGGTCTGAAAGAAAATTACATAAACTTTATTTAACTCCAGCGGAATAGGACTCCATCTTCACAGGAAGGTCGACTAGGGGCAACACCAGCCTAGAACACGTCGTGAGGGTCGAATGCACCGTCTTCAACGCACTCCTCCTTGTCATCACCAGCGTCTGGGTGGGGCAGCAGGGAGGACAAAGAGGAAGGGTGAATACATCGAAATGTACTTCATAAGTCTAGGAAAGTCTGACATGAGGGCCAACATAAGGAAATGCTTACAAGGTTGGACACACGTGCTTAAGCGAAACATCCTAATTTTCCTTAAATCCTTAGCACCTAATTACTAGGTGAAATCTACCTTCTCCTGAAGAACCATCTAAACCAACACACGGATCCCATCTGAGCAAACCAACCATTCCCTTACCAAGGGAACCACCCATCCAAACCAGAGTCGTCTAATCGCGAAGAAGTCCAGGCCGCTCTTGTCAGTGAGTACGGCTGATATATCAGTTTTACACTCTGCCGGGGTTGCACACTTTCACAATGAGTCGTGCTTTCCCCATCATGCTTCACACTACCTAGGTGCTTAGCAGGGTCACACTACAAGGCCTTTACAAAGCTATAGTTCCCACCCCTGTGCATTCACTAAGGATTCACCGAGGCCCCCTCTTGTGCCACCAAACTCTCCACAATACACAGAAATGGGCAGCTAATTACTTAGCCAGGGCCAGAGCCATATAGCCCTCGTGGCTGCGCTGTTAAGCCAGGTTACATGCTCCAAGAACCGGTCCTCAGAATCCAAGCAGGAACAAGCACAAACCATTCCACCAGTTCCAACATCCACCAGAAAATATTTACCAAATTCTGACAACATACCACCACCATTTCCAACCATCCTACCAGATTTCCTAGTCACGATGTTGCTCAAACTTACCATTCCCACGTTGCATAGATCATTAGTCAAGATTAAATTATAACATTCCCAACCCAAGACTGCAAGCTAAGCATTGACTTCTACCCATCCAAACCGTGTTTCAAGGATGATATGACAAGTTCTGGTAAACCCTAACATAGGATTCAAATTAAGACTACATGCAAACTAATGGTCTAACTACTATAACTCAAAGTAAAAAAAATAGGAGCAAGTATAGTCAAGGACACTTGCCTTCATACTAGATTTGTTCCGGGATATCAAACTGCTGGTCCTGGAGGTTCTCGTAATCAGCACCTTCTCCTAACAAACAACAAACATGGCCCACAAAAATATAATAAGAAACAATACACCAAAAAGTATAAAAACATGATATAAGCTTTACTAACGCGAAGTACTCATCAATACAAACTCGTGAGCGAAAGAACCACCTAAAACGGAGCTACGGTTTGAAAGTTATGAGCTTTTGAAATTAGTGACAAAACTGTAAATAAGAAAAACTTATTTTCAGATTTTAAAATGAATAAAACTTAAAAGATAAAGGGCCAAGAACTGCGGGTATGGAAACTAGAAAATATAGTGGCAGAAACGGATGAATGGCATGACTCATGAAATAATAGTTTAATTTGACACAACTGAAGAGGCTAAATTGCAAGTTCGAGTGCACTATGCTGTGAACTTGGTCCATGAATCGTGGACCGCTGAGAAGCTGTGAGAGCAGTCCACCATGAACCGTGTCCATGCTGAAGATGTATTTGGAGTTGTATTTCTAGATTTATTTTCCTAAAGAAAAACGGCCTTAAAACGTTATGATGTCGGAGTGACATCATCAAGCTAACAAAGAATAGGCACGCACGACCAACCTGTTCGTGAGGTACGTATATGTATATTTCTCATGTTTTTCGAGAATTATTTCTATGAAGAAAAACGGCCGTAATGTGAGTGTGATGTCATGATGGTGTCAACAAGCTAACCAGATTACAAGAGAAATAAGAGCACGGCCGACTGCTTGCTGCAAGCGGTCGCTCGTAGGAAGGAGCTCACGGCGGTGCCATGGCCGGACTTCTCTGGCGTGGCTCAGCTGCGAGCTAGAGGGCATGGAGGACGTCAGGGAGAGGCGCAAGCGGAGGAGGAGCTCACCGCGCGTCCGATGACGGTGATCTTAGTGACGAACGCAGTACAGAGGAGACGTGCTCCACGGGGAGGCGGACGACGAGCTCCGGCGAACGTGCACGGGTCCTGCACGAACGACCACGGATTCCTGTCAAAATGATCGTGGTGTGAGAGCGAAGTCTCTGCGAGTTCAATGAAGGAGAATTGAAGAGGAGGCGGCTCAACCGAGGAGATCGCCGGCAGCCGAGGTCGACGCGGCAATGGTGACGGCGGCTGCGACTAGTGGCGCTGGAGTGGATATGGGAGACAAGGAGCAATCGGTTGATGGAGAAAGGATGCAGAGGGGATCGAGCTTGGATTTTATAGTGAGAGGGTCAAGGAACGTGGACGGAATCGAGGCTCGATTCACTGTCATCAACGGCGGCCGTCGGTTGAAGGCTATAATGGACTCCAAACTGCCGAGTGAAGGAGGGAGAGTGAAGAGGGGAATTGATGGATGCGTTTGTGCGGTCGTCTTACTGCAGGAGTGAAGGAGGAGGGTTCAATGGAGATCAATTTCTCCATTTACGGAGTGCAGAGAGAGAGAAAGGGCTCTCGGCCGGAGGTTGAAGAAGACTTGACGGGTGGGCCCCGCCTGGCAAAGAGAGCACGCGAGTGGGCTGGCTGGGCTGGCCCGAGTCTAAGCGAGATGGGCTGCGCAGCCCAGGAAGGAGAGGGAGAGAGAGCGGAAGGGGGAGCTGGGCTGATCAGATTGAGCCCGAGAACGAGAGAGGTTTTTGATATTTTTCATTTTGTAAATATACGTTTAGAGTTCAAAATTCAAATCTTTTTCATTCTAAATCAATTTTAAAATTATTTTAAATCATTTCTGAGTTTCGGAAATTAACTCCAACCTTTTGGCAATAAAACTTTGACTAGTTTTTAAATAAAACTTTAATATATTACTTTTTAGAAAAAGAATAAAAACTTACTTGTATCTAATCCGGCTCTTAATAAATCATTTTTCACTCGATAAAATTAATGCAAGCAACATGTATGCAACAAAAATTTTAACTCCTATGTCAAATTAAGTTTAATTTTATAAATTACTATTTTCCTCCAACTATTATTTGGTCTTAAATCTAAATTAAATTCTAACAAATTTTAGAAAATTATAAATTTCAAAATTTAAGGTGTTACACCAAATATAAACAAGTTAAAGAGTTAGCAGTCACTTCAATATTGTTATATTGTAGTCAATGCAAAGGCAAAAATATAGTCAATGCAAGTCACTAAGATTTAGTTTAGTTTACTCTTCTCCAAGCCAAGACATGCACTCATCATCGAGCATGTTTGTTTGGCTGCTGCCGTTGTGAATGTTACTTTATAGAGAATGTTACCACACTGGAAAACAAAATTTGCTAATACCAAAACCATATCATTTCTATTCCACTAAATTGCCCAATATTGAGCTATGACACCAACCAAAATATAGTTCTTGAGTTTTGATGGAATATATATATCTCTTATACACTACAAGTTCTATCTCTACATGCAAGGTATCCACATCATCATCTTCCACTAACTATCCACACCATCTCCCATTAATAGCCATGTCATCCCTCTAACATTGAACCTCTTAATGCAAGCTATCCACATCATCTTCACTAATCACAACTACTTTCAATATATAAGAAATATAGAAGATATCCATATATTGCTATTTGTTTTGTCTTTTTGTCATCTTATAATTCAATCTAATTATGTTTTTTATTGAATTCTTTCATTCCCTTACCCAATTTGATAAGAATAGATGTAAGAACCGGTAGAAGTTACTCATACATGCAAAGATTTTATTTCTAAAAAAATTCAATAGCAACGTGTGGGGTATCCTTCTAGTACCATAAAGCCATGAACCAAAAATATTAGTAAAGCTAAAAGGGGGTGAATTTTAATGGTGATATAAATGGTATTCCAAATAAATCTTGTGTGAAATGACAATCAAAACATAAATGTTGTATAGTCTCCAAAGAACTACAAAAGCAACGTTTGAGACTGTCTTTCCAATTTCTTTTTTGCAATAGTATCTTTCATGAGAGTGACATATTTGTTAAGATACCATTAAAAATTTAGTGGTATTCTGATTTTCCATATTAAGCATTTATTAGGAACTAATTTGTATGATACGAGTTTACACATATACAACATACCGAGAAAATACCACTACTAAGTAGGCTCCAAATAAAAATATCTTTGTCACTTACATAGGTTAACAAATGCTACTTATGACACAAGCTCATACCATTCAATCAAGTTATTATGCGGTAAAGACCTTCGAATGAAACATTCAAAGGTGTGGTACTTAGTACATGTGCAACCAGTGCCTCCTTTTCCCTCACAATATTGTATGGAGATGGTACTCAATTTTGAGAGATTTGTTGCCAATCCATGTGTCTTCCCAAAACCGAACCGATGCCACTATGTGTTCAAAAAGATCCTCTTGCCAAGAATTGGTCTTTGACTAAGTCTGGACCAAAATGTTTTATTTGAGAGGTATTTCCTTGTTAGAAGGTCTTGCCATGTTCCTTCCTTCATTGATAAGTTTAAAAGACCATTTTCTCAATATACACTTATTTTGATATCTAGGTTTTGCATGCCTAACCCACCAAAATCCTTCGGTGTGCACATTATGTTCCAGTTAGTGAGTCTATGCTTTTTCTTGTGTTTGTAACTTTGCCAAAAGAATCGATTGAGCGATAGTAGTCTATTTTTTGAAGGACTCTGCTAGAGACCTCAAAGAAGTAAAGCATATGCATGGCTAAGCTTGTCAACACTACATTAATCAAAACAATTTGTTCTCCTACTTAGAGGAGTTTTCCTTTCTAGCTAGGTACACAACTTTTTCTTAAACCACTCCTTGATCATAATTGTAACACCCCAACTCATTAGTAGTCTCTAGTAGTTATGAAGTTGGCCCGTGTAGCCCATGTATAACTACAAAATAACACAGTTGTAAATAGTTAGGAAGAAAAAAAGGAAAACAACACCTGCATATCAGCCTAGACAAAACCAATCACATGATTGTAACAACTCAAATTCTGGGTAGCAACTACTATAAAACAGAGCTGTAACTCAACAAAGCAAGAGTAGCACGGGACCAGAAGCAATATGCCACAAAAAGAGAAAACGCGCGCATAAGCGCAATTCAAACAAAGGTCGCACGCGTGGCCCAAATAGCAAAAAAGCGCAGGTTGGGCTAGTCGGACGAGTGGGCGGGCGTGGGTGCGTGCGCGGGGTGGTGGCTTGCAAATGCCGGTTTATGAAAAGTTTTTATATGCTAGTGTGCGATTATGTGTGTAAGTGTATGTATGTCACTATGCCAGATTTCACATTAGAGACGCGTCTAGACTATCATTAATGACGCGGAAAAAACGTGCCACTCATATTGCATCTCTGATGTGAACACATCAGTGATGTATAAAAACGCGTCACTAATGACCTTTAGCAAGACGCGTTCTGCCAAAACGCGTCACTAATGATCTTCAGCAGCAACATGTTTGGCCCCTATCAAAAAACAAGCAACACGTTCAGCCAAGACGCGTCACTAATGACCTTCAGTAGGGACGCATTCAGCCAAGACATGTCACTAATGACCTTCAGAAGCGATGCGTTCAACCTAGACTTGTTAGTGATGACCCTTTAGCAGCGACACATTCAGCCCAGACACGTCAGTGATGTGGATCTCAACAGCGACGTGTCTCTAAAAGCGTCACTAATGACAATTGACAAAAACAAAAAAAGGAAAATCCGAAGGTATATGGCAAGATGGCAACACTTGTTAAATATGAATTACCAGTTGGGAGAAGGGAAATATTCCTACCATGTTGCCACTTCCTCCAAAGCAAAGAGCACACAACCAACAGGCACATAGAATATGCTGTTGTTTCCTTGTAAGAAAGGAATAATAAGTATTTTATTCTAAGTTAGATTTTATCTTCACAAATAGTGTACTTGCGGCTAATAGAATAGCTAGTATGCTTTAACTTCAGGGATACCAGACCCAGCAGTAGCAGGTGCACATTATTCTGTTAATTGACAAGTTATATTGATCAGCTAGAGAATCAAACTAAATGGTCTGATATCCTATTTGCAGTCAGCAATTAAAATAAGGATTGCAATTGCAGGCAGACTTACATTTAAACAAAAACATGTCATTGCTGCTCTCTATCTTCCCTGATACTTACTTTTCTACACGAAGTACCGAAACAACAACAAAAACACTTGAGTTAGCGATGAGTACCAAAAAAGGGAGGGGTACCTAATATACGCAGCATGTAGAGCCAAGCCAGCGGTACCCAGGAACCTGCATTGCGAGCGATCTCCTCGAACATCTCTACGAGTCCCCGCGCAAACAGTGACTGAGCGGCGAGCAACACATCTTCTCGTGGTCGGTGCAAGCCACAGCGGCCTCGTGTTGCCACTGGAGCTTCCCCTGGAATACAGTAGCTCAGCGACTCCGTCATCCGCCCATGCCCACATCAGCAGCCCCGCCCACGTGTCCTGCAGTTCATACACCTTCTCCGTTGCGTGTGCCGCCGCTGCCACCGCGTCGTCCTCCTAGGCTCCAGCCCTCTCCCTTCGTCTCCCTCCTCCCCATCTCTCTTTCCTCTCCTCGCCTTGCCCCCTCTCTAGGTGCGACCATCAAAGGAGATATGGAGGGAGGAGACATTGTCCGGATCTGGACTAGGGAGGCAGCGCCTGCCATATCTGAGTGGAGGGAGGAGGATGATGTGGGTGATGATGGCAGTGTAGGAGGAGCGGTGGTTGCCAAGGAGGACGAGAAGAGAGTTAGATGGCGGCGGCATAAGAAGGGCGGTGGTCGCCGAGGAGGGTGCGGACCATGGTGCATGGGGATAGGAGAGACTAGGAGAGAGAGAGAGAGAGAGAGAGAGAGAGAGAGAGAGAGAGAGAGAGAGAGAGAGAGGAGGGGACAGGAACATACGGTTTTTTTAGAAACTTGGGAACGTACGGGTGAGGGGGACGGGGGAGGCGAACCGAACTAAACTAAGTCTCAGTTTATTGGGTTTGATAATTTTTTTGGGTCCGAGGTCTTATTTAAGTGACATGTCTCATTCAAACATGTCTCTGATAACTGCTACTGTGATCAGTGACGTGCCTAGTTGGGACGAGGGAAATGATAACTTGTCATTAGTGACGTGTTTTTTTCTTAGCCATGGACAACAATTAATCAGTGACGCGTTCTGCTTACCCATGTCACTAATATAACATTAGTGATGCATTTCAATTCTATGTCACAGATGAAGGTGAAGGTATCTCCTTTGTGCTGTTTTGGCATATTGTGTGCATACAAGCATCGACACATTTATACAATTAGTACAACATCATTGAAAGAAATGATTTAGAAAACATAACCAATTTATTTATTTATATTTCAACTTCGGCTGTACATTATTTTTTTACAAATTATTTTGGAGATCCGGTAGGACTACATACATTAATATATAATTGCATACATCTGCTAACCAATCCGAGAATCTCATAACTTATATAACTGTACTGTGTTTTGTATTATATGTGTTTTCTAACTTCTCATTGTCACTATATTCGATTTGCAGTCACCCATGTATAAGGACATATGCACATATGTTCGCTTGGTCACAGCGTAGATACACCCCTACCTGTAGTACCAAAAAGATATAGATATGTCAGCGATCAGTTTCGCGTGGCAACAGTTTCTAAAGAGACATACAAAGATGGAGATGAACAACACAGATATCTTGGACTGTATATAAAAAGTGCATTCTTGATGTAGAACTAGGATTACGTACCTCTTCTTTCCATTCCTTTGGCCCCCACTCTGATGAGTTTGTCTCTGTGTATCCCCGTGCTTTTTGGTCGGTTCCACGGGACTTACCAACCCAGTAGCTTGTCCATCTGCATGCATTTACGAATCAAAAACAGAGAAACAAAATTATTTATAATAATATGCAAAGAATCGAAAAAATGGTTATTTGATACACATGGCTAATTACTAGTTGAGGCTAAAAATTAGCCCAACTTAGCTGTGGTTAGGTAGCTAGTTGGCTAACAACTAGTTGAACACTAAAGCTACTTTTTAGCTGGCTAGCCGAAGGCGGTGGGCGAGGCTAGCTTACCAACGCACACATGTCGGGTAGGAGTTCCTCATTCCCTTAACCTTGTCGATAAATATTATGTCTATGTGCTCTTCACGTTTAATTTGTGAACCTTTGGCTGTGGCTTATTATGTTGTTGTTTTTGCTGCTGCTTATGTTTCGGCGGGAGGTAGAAGATCCATTCGTGGGGTCTAGACGTCAGTCTGGTGCCTCTTTCTAACAATTTTGAGGGCAATTGGAAACTGGCAGATGGGCAAGCTTTGTGGACCCGAAGGTATCATTCAATTATTAAGGATGACGCAACTTGCGAGCACTTGGACCAGGAATTTTCTGTTTAGGAAATAATCAGCTATTCTGGAATTCTAAGGCCAATCTTAGTGTCAGTTTTATAAATGTTTTATCTGCATCAGCCGTATGACAACGTTTTTAAGAAGAGAGAAAAAAGTGTGTTTTGGTATGATTGCCAACTTTTTATGAATTATGAAATTAAATGTCTTTTAAACTATAGAATAAAACTTTTCATTCGGTAAGTTTGAAAATAACATAATGAAACTCCTCACTGAAATAGACTAGCTTAAGGGCTTGTTTGGTTATATACTATTTACCTCAACCCGCGTGTGTATAACTAGTAGGGGCCGACTCTCCTTATTCTATTTATGAAAAAAAGAGAAGTAGATTGAGATGGAAATTAGTTCATATTTCACATCAAGCCACCTCAATACACATGGATTGACGCAAGGATCTAGGATTCGACCGAGACAATCCAAATTTTGGCGAAATTTGTCCATTTCGGTTAGGTCCGAAACGAATTTTGTACTTCAAATCTCGAAAATTCATCGAATTGAGTCCAAAATTGGTACCGAATTTTTTTCCAAAATGAATCCCACAACCTTGGATTGACCTGAATACGAGTGTAGTCAAACAAAGTCTAAAAAATAGAAAAAGAGAGATGAATAAATGAACTAGAGAAAACTGCTCCAACACTCATCTTTCTAAAAGTTGCACAGATATCAAAGCAGCTTATCTAACTAATTATTTTTTTAAATTATTTTTTCCGATACCCACGTGAGCCCAGCCCGTCAAGCCCAGCCCGTGTCCAGGTCTAACTCCCAGATCCTTTTTGTTCGGTGGCAGCTCCGTTTACTCGTACCGAAGGAGACGATAGGCGCGGTCCCCTCTTGGAGCGCGGAGGCGGCGAGCGGCTGCTTCATGTGCCGACGATTATGAAGAAGCAGTTGAAGAAGATGCCCATATCAGCAGTTCAGCAGGCAGGACGCTCGTCCAACTGGCCGATGGTGAAGCCGGAGACGCTGGAGTTCAGCTCGCCGGTGCCAAGCGCGATGACGTAGAGGCATATGTACTGACATACAAACAGCACGTGCTTCTGGAGCCCTGCGGCCTGTCACACGGCCTAACCTCGGCGAGTCCACACCGCGGCGGCCACAGCTGCCTCACCTCCGTGGACAAATGCAAGGAGCCATTTGCCCTGTGTGCGTGCGTGCATGGATGGATCAAGACCTCACGGCATGCCAGAGCTATAGCAGAAACCGAGTTTGCAAACCGAGAAGATGAAAGCCAATGACGCCGACAAGCACTGGTCACGTGGGTCAGGACTGGACATGAACTAGGCTTGGATGGGCCGGCCCAAAGAGAAAAATAATTGAGAGAAAATAATTAGTAAGACAGACTGCTTTGAGATCCGCGCGCGTAATCTTTAAAAAGAGGAGTATTGGATCAGAAATGAAGTAGATAGGTGGGATTTGTAACAAAGATACAAAAAGGAATGGGAGAGACAAAACGGGGCTTTCATGCATATGCTGGTGGTACCATGCTCCATGCACATACGTGCATGTTGGCTGAGCTCTCGCGGCACTGTTATTTTGCTACCTTAACTTGTACATGTGAAGCTTACTGTTAAGGCTATAATATGAAATGTTTTAATATGTTCAGCTTATACACGTAGGGGTACTTTACCAGGAGAGGGTGTATCTTGTTCATGATGAGAAGCATCATCCACAGGAGACACCTTCTTTGGTCCCTTCAGGCGCGGCACCTCCGGACTAATTAACCCTGCATTTGCAGTGCGTCGGAGAAGACAGTAAGCAATCTTTTCTGAGTTCCTACTACCAAATATGCTGTATCTAATCTAAGAGATGGAGATAGTAGTATTTGGATCGAGGTTTATTACCCGTAGCCTTGGGCTTAGGCATTGTTTGCGTTAAGGCGTAGCGTAACAATATCTGTATTGTGTTTGTTCTTGTTTCGCTTGAGGTTGTGATATTTGTCTTCTGATGTGTGCCATATATATATATATATATATATATATATATATATATATATATATATATATATATATATATATATATATATATATATATATAGAACAACTACTCTATAGCTGGCTACAAAATAACTTATTCTGTAGCCACCTTGAGTTACTATAATTACTATGTTAATTTATGAGATTATAGTAACTCCTTACTAAGTGGTTTGCTATAACGTTATGGTAAATATCCCTATGTGTTATAGTAACCCAACTATAGTAAATATATATTGACATTATCGTAAATTAGTATATAAAATTATGGTAAATGGAGGTGGCTACAGAATAACTTATTCTGTAGCTGGCTACTGAATAGCCTCTCCCTATATATATATATATACAGCCTGTCAATGGCAGCATTGTGGAAATTGCATCTGTGACTGATCAGTCAGAACTGCTGCCAATGATGTATCCGTTTGGCATTGGGCCTCAGCCAGGTAGAACACGCTTGTTCAACTTGTTCCTCTCCCAAACATTGTGGTGCAATTTACAGCTATCTTCTCTCTTAAGCTGCATTCGTTCAATTGATATCTCTCTACTTGTGCATACTTGTGGTCAAATTTAATAAATCACAAACAGACAAATCTGTTTACAATGTACTATGGATCTCCGTGAATGAACTTTCTAGGCAATAGATGATTTCAATCTCAATAAATACGAACGTAAGGCCTACCGAACCCAGTGCTCACTTATTTGAGTTGTTCAATCAAGGAGCATTATACAATATATTTGGTCGGAATGTTCATCACTGTTTTTAGATATACTGTTTTTTTAGATCGCAGGTAATGCATATCAATGTTCTTCTTTATTTGTTCAATCACAAAATGTACGTGTTCAAAATCACATGCAGTCAAATGTCATAGTTGTCTACAATATTGTAGCTCCGATACTAGCTACCTGCAACTTCTGGGAGCTTGCCACAACTAATTGATGCAGCGCAAAATTATCCTATATGTAACGAACCACAAACTGAAGTTGGTGGTGATCCGTGTGTTGACAAATTTTCTTCTTCATAAGTTTGCTATTTTCTTCTTCATAAGTTCAGCAAACTTCTCATATGATTATGAAAATCGACATAGTCATAGCTGTACTGTCTGAACGGGCCGGCGAGTAGAAGCTTAGACCAAAGGACAGTGTGCAAGTCGGGTGAGCTCATGTCAATGCCATTCACATGATAGATGCAAGATGGCATGAAGTAGATAGTACGTTGATCAAGATGGTGAGGTCACATGCAATCCACACCGCTACTATAGAAATGTTTTTTTCACTGCTACAGAAATGATTTTTACAGATACCTCCCTTTTGTAATAGAGGTGGTGACTTAGGACGCCGTCTCTAACCTTGGCAGGAGACACTGCAGCTACATGACCGTTGCTGGAAATCAATTTTTAAGGAGTGGTTCTGTTAAGAAATTTGCCCTTAGAAACGTGTCCATTTCGAGGACGGTTGTCTTTACATAACCATCTCTAGAAGAGACAGATTATCAAAGACGGTTCTCTTAAGAGAACCGCGTCTCAAATCCAATAATAGGAGCGGTGCTCTTAGTCAACCTTCCCTAAAATTAACCCCCATAAATATGCTTCTTCCTCCTCGCGACAGCGCTGCTAAGCACCATTGTTGAGCTTACTTGGAGGCGAGAAATAGCAAAAATAGAGGGTGGAGGTTTTGCCCTTTGAACCATTGAAGAAGATGGGTTTGAGAGGTGAGTTTGTGGCATCCCTAAAAATACCGGCCGCCTTGCCGGGCTGAAACTAAAAATACTTCCCTCCGTTTTCGTTTACTTGTCACCAACCTTTTACTGTAGCAAATTTGACCATCTGTTTTTTCTTCTAAAAAATCTTAGATATTTCAATGTATATAACACTAATGAAGTATGTTCAATAAAGAATCATATATGTGAAAATTTGATGTATCTAAAAATCTTTTGCAGAAAAAAACGTATTGTCAAAATTGTTACGGTAAAAGTTCGGTGGGAAGTAAACGAAAATAGAGGTAGTACCAATTATTTTTAGAGGTGACTAGAACTTGAAATGCCGTAATGCCCAACCACCTCTAAAAGTATTATTTGTAGAGGTTGCTAGCCCTTCCAGCCGCCTCTAGAAGCATCTGGAAATTCCACAAGTTCCTATAAATGGATTTCTAGAGACTGTTGGCAGTTTAGCGTGCCTTATTAAAGAGATCTGCAACTTTATAGTCGACTAGCTTTTCATTTGAAATTATTTTGGAATCGTAAATTATGTTATAGGTTAAAATTTTGAGATTAAATATTTTTATTTTTTTCTTGAACACACAGGAGAGGAGAGGTACGTATCTTTGGATTAAGGAGAAAAAAGGGCAAGAGCCCTTACAACACACCCCGACACTCCTAAGCTGTCATAAGTTTTTTTAAAATTTTAAATGACCTCAGATAGAGAAACGACCTAAACCAAAGTTATTATACCTAAAGAGATATGTAACTTTGTAGTTGACTACTTTTTTTTATATGAAACCGTTTAGTATCCATAAATTCTGTATTAAGTTTTCAGAATTTGAAATTCATTTTTTTGAATGACCATAGATAGAGAAACGATTTAAACCAAAGCTATATAATACTCAAATGGATGTGCAACTTTTTTTTTCAAATGACCACAGATAGCCTGGAAATTCTATTTAAAATTTTTAGATTTTAAAATTTAATTTTTCTTTGAATTTTCAATTAACCTCGGATGGAGAAGCTACCCATACCAATGCTATTGTAGCCGAAGAGATCTAAAACGCTTTAGTTCAAACATTTTTTATTTAAATTCGTTTAGGTCTCAAATAAAGGTTGAATCAGCCATTGAGTCACAGGGACCCGTTGTGATCTGCCAGCTTGTGTCTAGTTTGACGAGAAGTGCGGGCGATGGACATTATAAAAGATTAGCGTTATATGTACGGTACAACCGTGGAAATTTAATCTGATCGACCTACCATTTCTTTTCTTTGAGGTTTAATTTCAGTTGTACCACATGCAATGCTGCTCAATCTGTCCTGTAACTAAGCTATCTGCAGGACGTCGCTGGGTTGGCGTACGTGTCCCGATGCAAGCTTCTGCTGGGAGCTATATATGCTGAATTCAACTTGTTCCTCTCCCAAACATTGTGGTGCAATTTACAGCTACCTTCTCTCTTAAGTTACATTCGTTCAATTGATATCTCTCTACTTATGCATACTTGTGGTCAAATTTAATAACTCACAAAGAGACAAATCTGTTCACAATGTACTATGGATCTCCGTTTGTTCCAGCACTTGTCTTAGAAGATCACATGTATGTCCCAGCCACTCGGTTGACAACCATTCAAAGGGGTTAGATTGTCATCTAGCTATACACAGCAGATGGATGGTCTCCCCTGTCCCAGTCCCAGATCGTTCAGGCACCACCAAGAAACTGCTGGCATGTGCCATTTGCAATTTTACTTCAAGAAACTGTTACAGTATGAGTTTCTAGACTGCAGATATTCATATGATTTAGACCTTGGAGTATGTATCCGCAGACCGGAGACCGTAGCTGTGCTGCTTTCGTGTTAATGTTGAGCATGACATGTATTGATTTTTCCTGCATCCTTCCTGTAAACTAAACTGAAATCTATCTTGACATTTTTTGGTGATGCACGTTTTCATTAAAGAAAGTTCATGTTGGCCTAATTGCATATGTAGCCTGGTGCGTAGGAAGAAAGACGTGTAGGCAGATCCTTTGCTTGCACCATCAAACTCAAAATTATTGCAGACAAGCGCGTAGATATGCCTGCAACTGCAAGGTACGGTTGTGAACTGGTCATCAGTGACCACCTAACTGCTCCCTGATATTTCTTTCAGAGATGGAGAAGAGAGAAGGTAACATCCGATCAATTGTTTGCCATGACACGGGGTGAACTAGTATAGGTAGTTGCCAGCTAGCGTGGTTGAGGAATGGACAAATTTGTGTTTGACCAGAAGTGCAGATATTGGTTTATCTGCATGCCATGTGTCTAGCTCGAGAAATGTAGATAATTGATGCCCACTCGGTCGTCTCATATATTGCTCAAGAAACGTTGTCTGATTTAACTTGAAATTCAGTTATATTACTCAATTATTAATCACGGGGAGAGCGACTTCAATTTTCTTGTGAGCCATGGGATGCTGGAGAGATCATCTTATATTAGAAAATTCACTGCAGCTTCCCATATATGTGAAAACTGAGTGAAAACGACTTAACCCAACATTAAACATACCTCGTTGACGACTGATGAACGATGGGGTACTTCGTTTCAGGATGCATGCCATACGATTGAGCGCCGAAAAAAACATTTGTATGTTTGGCACAGTAACAAGTTCTGATTCGGATGAAAAAATAAATATAGTACGGCTAAGACAAGTAAGTCAGTTGATCAAGATTGTTCAAAATTAATTAGGTTAATATTTTACATGTATTTGTATGGGATCATGTGACAAGTAGTTATCCTTTTCATGCCTTGCCACAAGATTGTATAGTATTATATTGAAATTTTGCATTCACAAATAAATATCCTTTAGATATGGTTCATAATAATATTACGGGTTATTAAAATTGGCATTGCTTAACTTCAGCTTAATATGCCTGCTCACAACGATGCTTGGAAAATTTCAGAATACGGTTAAAACAACACTAGGCTTTCTGCTGTTAGCTTATGCCCCTGTTGGACCTGCTTACTTTGGCCAAAGTAATAATAAGGCCCCAGCAGAAATGGACCGCATCATATACTGTTATATAGGTGCATGAGTAACAGGTCAATCGAGAAGTAAATTATGGAGTAATGAAGTGGCCATGTCATGAACAATTCATAAATCCTTCCCTGGTCTTATATATTAACGTGAGGAACTTGGACTCTCGATTGAATACCAATCCAATATCGTCGGAAAGATTTGAGAATATAAATCTATTTACATCTTCTAATAGCTTTGAAAAGAGATAGACCGCTTTATTATCCATATATTTTTAGATAATGGAACGACGTTCCAGCCTCTATATTGTTTGACGACATACACAACTATTCAAATATAAACCATGAGCTCTAAGGCTCATACCTAAAAACATAGGAGAGATAAGATAAAAAAGGGCCTAGATAACTTAATCTATCTATCTATCTATACTATAAAAGAACGAAGGAATTGAAAATAACCTCTCACTTTGATATTCCTATCCATCTTGGTTCTTGTCCCTTAGATCTATATTAAAATAATATCCGTCGCATCTAAATCATCCATACAAGTGGACTCAGCCAGAAAACTTGTAAACGTTTACACGTGTTTCTCTCTTGCACGCCGCGCTCTCTCCGGTTTTTTTTTTCACCAGCTATTTTCCTACCCACCCAGCAATACCCACCCGCTATATCACACAGCCCGTTTTGTAAAATATACAGTCGTCGCATCTACGATTTGATAGCTGCCGAACTTGATCAGCGCTGCCATGATGGACATCGTCTCGATCCGGCAAGCTCGGAGGACCAACCCCTTCCGGCCGGCGCCAGGGAACAGGTAGCGCCCAGTAGCCGGACGGCGCCGCCGTGAACCTCCCAGCGTCGCACGTGGTGCCGAGCGTGATCACGTCGAGGAATCGTAGATTAATTCCTCCTCACGGAGCCTCCGAAGCCCTAGCGTGCCACCACCATGAACAGCACTGCAACGTCATATCCCGAAGGTCATCCGTGGGATCGCGCCACCGGGGCTCGCTGCCCATGTGCGAAAGCCGAGCCGGCATCTTCTGCGAGACCGGCCAGGCCACCACTCCTGAGCTTTGCGGTCCAGCGTCCAAGATGATCAAGCTGTCACAACCTGCAAGCAACAACGCGCCGCCGCACGCTTCACGGCCAGGAAGTTTCGCCGCACCATGACGCTGCCTATGGAAGCCAGCGCCACTAGGAGTATCACCGTGACGTGGATAACACGGTCCCGGCGAGATCGCGTCCGCCATAGCCAGAGAGCGCCATCGCACGCGCGTGAAGACCCAACACCCTTTGTCTCTCTGACTCGCGCCTCATGTTCGTTTTCTGCTCATCCGTCCGTCATGTCAGCCCTCCATGCCAAGTGCATGCGCCGCCCTGTGGGAAGTCCGATGCTGCTTTGCGTGTCGCCTGCTGCTGCTTGTGATAGTTGCCGCTGGTATGCAGACATTACTGCAGAATCGTTTTTTTAGGGGTGGCTCGTAACTATTTATAGGGACGGTTTGCCCAGCTACCCTACGCAATGATCTCTATAAATCATACATTTATAGGGACGGTTCCCAGGTCACCCCTACAAATCGATTTGTAGGGGCGGCTGTAGTACCAGCCGCCCCTACAAACAGGTATTTGTAGGGAGTACGTTTTCCCGCAAAAAAAAAAATTTAATTTACAATTCAAAATCGCGTTGCCGAACACCCGGTGACCAACATTCCGAACCGTGTTCACGTTGCCGAACGCCCCGTGACAAACATTCTGAACCGCGTTCACGTTGCCGAACGCTCCTCAACCAACGTTCCGAACCGCGTTCGTGTTGCCGAATGCCCTATGACCGCGACTACAAGCACAAGAGTATTCTATAAACTACAATTACAAGTCCAATTCACAAGGATATATACAATCAATCATTAAATATACAAATTCCATACACATTGTTATCAACGTCCTAGAGCTAGCCTTTCAGTCTCCTAAAGGTGTTGGTACTGAGGATTTGTACCTAACTCAGACTCTCGGTCATGGTAGACGCATCTGACGTGTATAATCTGGTCCAATATGAAGTTGCAAAGGTCGCCGACGAGCTCTAAGAGTTGGTCATCCTTGTATGGGTCTCTTTTCATTCCTTTCTCTTCTCTCCACTACAAGAGAACAAGTTTCGGTTTAGTATTTCATACCATGTACGAAGTTTTTATACTACGGGTGAAGAGGTTCAAACTTATCCTTAAGGGGTGTCTCCTGTAGGCACCGGTGTTACTCATCATAGAACATATATAATATCCACAATGTACACTCCCAGGCTTCTGCTTGGGACACTATGTGTTTTGCATATGAAAATGTTAAGTAATGCTTTTGACAGCCATGTAACGGAGTACTGAAGAAGTAAGTTACACTTACCGCACATAGTATTTTTATAGCCAGCTTTTCCTTCCTTGCTGGATCATGCCTTCCAGGATGATTAGTGACATAGAACCTAAATGCCCTGTTTGAATTATTTTAGCTAATACAACTTGTTAGTATCCAAAAGTGAACATTACAAGTATGTATACAAACATATAAGCTAATGAGGATTGTCGATATGTTTACGTCTTGAGAATCGATATGAAGTCTTTGTATGTCACCGTGTCCTTATCTAATGAATCAAAGACCCATGCCATGCTCCTCCCGACATCGATGGCTATACAAATCCAGTGGTTGCTGCATAAATTTAATCATAGAACTAGATAAGCTCTTTTGCATTGAATAAAATATATCGAACAAAGCTTTAAGTATAGAGTTGAACTTACTCGAAGTTGTATGGTAGCCATATAGTAGAGTGTTGTTGGAGATTTTTGAAAGCCAGGGCAATGTATGCCGCAACCTTAAGGGACTCTTCACTTAGTTTTGCCATACGGATGTGCTCTTTCTCCCGAAGAGTCTTTGCAACAGCTAGCTCTTTGGCATCCAGTGTCCACCATTTAGGGTAATTAAAATTTGTTTGGGCTATAGCTTGAGGGTCTACATACCCGGCTTTCACACTTGGTATTTGTTTGACAATGTGCACTTGCATTCTACAAATCACGGTGTGGTTTAGTTACAACAAAATTCAAAGATTACATTCATATCATATCAGGAGGACAAGGACTTACAGGCACTATGTGCGAATTAGATTCATCTCCATTTCTCCCAGGTGAAAGCATGTTTGTATGTCATTGAAGTCAAATACAATTTTCCCGGCTGGGCTTCCAAATGTGCCGGTTAAAACAAGTAAGTCAGTTGATCAAGATTGTTCAAAATTAATTAGGTTAATATTTTACATGTATTTGTATGGGATCATGTGACACGTAGTTATCCTTTTCATGCCTTGCGACAAGATTGTATAGTATTATATTGAAATTTTGCATTCACAAATAAATAACCTTTAGATATGGTTCATAATAATATTATGGGTTATTAAAACTGGTACTGCTTAACTTCAGCTTAAAATGCCTGCTCACAACGATGCTTGGAAAATTTCAGAATACGGTTAAAACAACACTAGGCTTTCTGCTGTTAGCTTATGCCCCCGTTGGACCTGCTTACTTGGGCCAAAGTAATAATAAGGCCCGAGCAGAAATGGACCGCATCATATGGGCCATGGCTGCATGCTGCAAATCATTTTATACTGTTATATAGGTACATGAGTAACAGGTCAATCGAGAAGTAAATTATCGATTAATGAAGTGGCCATGTCGTGAACAATTCATAAATCCTTCCCCGGTCTTATCTATTAACGTGAGCAACTTGGACTCGATTGAATACCAATCCAATATCGCCGGAAAGATTTGAGAATATAAATCTATTTACAACTTCTAGGAGCTTTGGAAAGAGATAGACCGCTTTATTATCCATATATTTTTAGATAATGAAACGAGGTTCCAGCCTCTATATTGTTTGATGACATACACAACTATTCAAATATAAACCACGAGCTCTAAGGCTCATACCTAAAAACATAGGAGAGATAAGATAAAAAAAGTCTAGATAACTTAATCTATCTATCTATCTATACCGTAAAAGAGCGAAGAAATTGAAAATAACCTCTCATCTTGATATTTCTATCAATCTTGGTTCTTGTCCCCTTAGATCTACATTAAAATAATATCCAACGCATCTAAATCATCCATCGTGATTTAACAAGTGGACTTGGCCGGAAAACTTATAAACGTTTGCACGTGTTTCTCTCTTGCACGCCGCGTGCTCTCACGTTTTTTTTTTCACCGGCGATTTTCCTACCCACCCGCTCTATCACACAGCCCGTTTTGTAAAATATACAGTCGTTTCCTATTCCATCGTTTGCGGAAAGTTCAATCGCATCTACGATTTCATAGC
This sequence comes from Miscanthus floridulus, assembly GCF_019320115.1. Lineage (NCBI taxonomy): Eukaryota > Viridiplantae > Streptophyta > Magnoliopsida > Poales > Poaceae > Miscanthus > Miscanthus floridulus. The sequence continues at coordinate 44,080,474 of NC_089594.1, read as the reverse complement.
TGCCGAACTTGATCAGCACTGCCACGATGGACATCGTCTCGATCCGGCCAGCTCGGAGGACCAACCCCTTTCGGCCGGCGCCAGGGAGAACAGCTAGCGCCCAGTAGCCGGACGGCGCCGCCGTGAACCTCCCAGCGTCGCACGTGGTGCCGAGCGTGATCACGTCGAGGAATCGTAGATTAATTCCTCCTCACGGAGCCGCCGAAGCCCTAGCGCGCCACCACCATGAACAACACTGCAACGTCATCCCGAAGGTCATCCGTGGGATCGTGCCTCCGGGGCTCGCTGCCCATGTGCGAAAGTCGAGCCGGCATCTTCTGCGAGACCGGCCAGGCCACCATTCCCGAGCTTTGCGGTCCAGCGTCCGAGATGATCAAGCTGTCACAACCTGCAAGCAACGACGCGCCGCCGCACGCTTCCACGGCCAGGAAGTTTCGCCGCACCATGACGCTGCCTATGGAAGCCAGCGCCACTAGGAGTATCACCGTGACGTGGATAACACGGTCCCGGCGAGATCGCGTCCGCCATAGCCAGAGAGCGCCATCGCACGCGTGAAGACCCAACACCCTTTGTCTTTCTGACTCGCGCCTCATGTTCGTTTTCTGCTCATCCGTGTCCGTCATGTCAGCCCTCCATGCCAAGTGCATGCGCCGCCCTGTGGGAAGTCCGATGCTGCTTTGCGTGTCGCCTGCTGCTGCTTGTGATAGTTGCCGCTGGCCTGGAGAGTAGAAGCTGCCGCTGGGAAAAGATGTTGCCTACCAGGAACGTACGAACTACGAAGCTGCAAGACGTCCTCCAGGGCAAGCAGGTCCCTTCTATCTTCCATGCATGTTGCTTTCTATCTTCCATGCATGTTGCTTTCAGTTAATAAACCCTGTTTTGTTAATTCTCTGCAGTCTGTGTCATACCGTGTTCTATCTAATAACCCTTGATTAGAATAATAGATGCTATCCTCCTATAGTCCTAGCATACATCTTTGCTCAAACGTTTATCCTTTTGTTAGTAATAATTCATCCATTTATATTAGCAACGTTTCGGTCTGTTCTTATGTGGTGACATCATGATTAATCTCTTATGCTGCGGTGATACTGAGCTTCGAACTGGTTTGACACGAGAAAAGCATGGAGGCATGGAATTTTTTGAACGAGTAAAGTATTTGGGAAAATAATTTGATCTTCGTGATCTTGGTTTAGCCTGATAAATGTCTATATAATGATTAAAAAATTAATGCTTGATCGATTTCTATTGAGTAAATGATAACTAATTTGTAATGGTTTTCAGATGAGCCGTCATCATATGCTTGCTATGTTGTGGATGGAACAGGACATGATCGCCGGTTCAACAAGGAGCTAGACGAAGGTGACCGAGTTTTGATCCCCAGCAAAGCTACGCTAACATGACATAAAATTGGGTTGGTTGCTTCCTTGCTTATCTTGTTTAATTTCTGCATTATTGCCTGCCACTAGGAGGATGATGTAGGGCTTGCCATTGCTTCTATTATTTGTAATTATATGCTAATTGGTTCGGCATATTAGTTATTCAGAGCTGATTTCGCAGATTCTATGCAACCAGGTGGTTGCTTCAGATGTGAGTTGTCGTTCATGAGGCTACCGAGTGAAGATTGTGATTTGGCGAAAGCAACAATACTACCGGTAAACTATATGTTTTTGACCCGTGGTTTATATATTTTTTAGTCTTTTATGCAAGACATGACAGCTATTCTAAGCAATGATAATTTGGACTGTGTTGAACAGTGTCATGCCCGATTTTAAGGATAAAATGGGATGCATAATCTTATGTGCGCCCAGAGGTCAGTCACACACATAAGTCGACAAATTATAGATAGTATCATCACAAGTGTTGTCGGGTTCATAAACCCGGGGTCCCTCATGGACCTGCTTCCCAGCAAAAGGTCGGCCCGATAGACGATGTTGCGAATGACGCGCAACTCCTGGTCTGGCCCAAATACCTAACGACAGGCCAGAAGGGCGATCTAATCTCCGACCGGAAGGCCTGGCCAAGAGGAATGGCACCCGCTTCCGACTCCGGCCCGCCTCTCCGACCGGAAGGCCTGGCCGAGAAGGAACAGCGCTCGCTTCCGACTCTGGCCCGCCTCTACGACCGGAAGGCCTGGCCAAGGAGGAATGTCGCTCGCTTCCGACTCCGACCCGCCTCTCCGACCGAAAGGTCTTGCCAAACGCCGCTTCTGACTCTGACCCGCCTCTCCGACCGGGGATGCACCGAATTTCTGCTTACAGCTCTTCTCCAATTGGCATAGTCAGAGCCGACTGGGACCAACCGACCGGGGATGCCCGCTCAGTGAGGACCCAGGAAACAGATGGAGCAAGTAAGACAGGGCGCTCAAGTCAATCGCAATACCAAGGACCGTACCTGTACACCTGCAGTACCGACAGGACATATCAGAAGGATGCCCTACAACCTTCCAAGCATGTCAGAACCCAAGCAGTGTTGTGGGCGCCAACGTTTTGTCCTACACTATTATGGGCGCCATCAATCCCCATACGAGGCAAACACGGTAAGACCTCCCACATGCCTCTGGGCATCAACAGTGTTATGGGCGTTGTCATTTGCCATACATAGTGAATGCGGTAAAAAACTCCCACATGTGTCTGGCATAAACAGTATTGTGGGTGTCTACCATCATTTTGTACTCGATGGTGTGGGCAACAAGACATAGTAGCATACGTACTCTCTCTCTCTCGCTTGTAAGGCCGTCCCCTTCATCTATAAAAGGGGATGCGCTCTCTCCCAACGAAGTGGATTAGTGGACAACTCCCCGACGATGGATCGAGGAGTCAACTCCAATGACTCTCCAACGATTCAACCACCCAACGATCAATTCACCCTCTGCTAGCTTTGGACACTCTGAAGCTACATAGAGCGCACGCTCGAATACTTAGCGCACATAGGAGCTCCCGTCACTCTTGGCCCTTTGGTCTAGAGTCCAAACGGACCTCTTGCACCCCCATCTTTCTCCCTCTGATTTGTAACCCCACAGCAAACTTCGAGCACCTGGGCTCAGGAATAAAGTCACTGACCGACTCAAACTGGATGTAGGGCATGTTGCCTGAACTAGTACAAACCCTGTGTCATTGAGTGCTAGGTCACTTTCGATCACAACGTACGGCAAAACTACAAATATTTACGTGTTGGTCACTTTCTACACCGATAGTTGCCGCCGTACGTTCACACTTTTGGTCATCTGATGGCCCACCTCTTCGCCATCTTCACCATGGCGGGCTCAAGCGATATGACTCGCTTTGGCTCGCTGGAGTTTCCCACGCTCCCACCTGTTGGGATGTGGGTTCCTCTCGTCTTCGAGCCATCCCAGGCCTTCCTCTTTGGAAGCCTGGACTTCATCGGCGACCAGCTCAGCATACTACACCTCCGCGAGGAGACACTCATTCTGGCGCCCGTCGGAGGAGGTGCGTCCTCCGTCGGCTCCGGGACTCCCGGCGACTTCAACAACGAGGCGCCTGCATTTCGCTCCGAGCCCGCACAGGGCTCAAACCCAACTATGAGTAATGTATGCTTTGTTATTTACTCATTATTTACTGTCTTCCGCCGATTCTCCGGAGGGACCCCATTGTCCCTACCGTGACCACCATGCGACCGGTTCCCCTATGGCCTCACGTCCCCCATGGACGCGTATGCCTGGGGGCTCCAAAGGATGCTAGCGCCGCCTGCTCACACATCCGAATTTGTGGGGATGGCCAACCAAAATGGTGTGGATTAGGACCCAACTCCCGGCCAAATAGGAATGCGAGCTCATCGACTTCCTGCATGCCAATCGTGATGTCTTCGCATGGAAACCATCTGACATGCCGGGCATACCGCGGGACATCGCCGAGCACGCACTGCACCTCATCCCAGGCTAAAAGCCCGCCAAGCAACGCTTGCACTGCTTTGATGATGAGAGGAGCAGGGCCATAGGCGAGGAGGTTGCTAAACTCCTGCCAATCGGATTCATCAGAAAGGTATTCCACTCTGACTGGCTTGCTAATCCTATTCTTGTTAAAAAGAAGACCAGGAAATGGAGAATGTGCGTTGATTATACTGGCCTCAACAAAGCATGTCCAAAGGATCACTTTCCTTTGCCACGCATAGACCCAATCATCGACTCCACCTAGGGATGTGAGATCCTCTCCTTTCTGGATGCCTACTCAGGCTATCACCAGATCGTGATGAAAGAGACTGATCAGCTCACAACCTCGTTCATCATCCTGTATGGTTCGTACTGTTATGTAACCATGCCCTTTGTTCTGAAGAACGCTGGCGCCACCTACCAAAGGTGCATGCAGCAATGCTTCGCCGATCAAATCGGCCCACTCGATCAGCCTGATCAAGCCGAGCAGCCGAAACTAACAATCGTCGTCTATGTTGATGACATAGTGGCCAAAACGGCTCAAGCTTGCGACCTGATCGCAAACTTGGCCGCAACATTCGCAAACCTCCAAAGGTTCAACATCAAATTGAATCCCGAAAAATGTGTTTTCGGGGTTCCGAAGGGGAAGCTGCTTGGATACATCATGTCTGAACGCGGTATCGAGGCCAACCCTGAAAAAATAGCGGCCATCTCCAACATGGGCCCTATACGCAAGGTCAAGGGCGTACAAAGGCTCACCGGCTATCTGGCCACCCTGAGCCGGTTCATCTCCTGGCTTGGCGAGTGAGGGATGCCTCTCTACAAGCTACTCAAAAGGACAAACACGTTTGTCTAGACTGAAGAAGCATAGCAGGCTTTGGAGAGCCTCAAAGCGTCACTGACGTCGGCCCCAATCTTCATCGCTCTCAAACTGCGAGAACCCCTCCTCCTCTATGTCGCGGCAAGTAACCACGTGGTAAGCGCTGCCCTAGTCCTCGAAAGGGAGGAGCCGGGACACCACTTTAAGGTCCAATGACCTATATACTTCATCAAAGAGGTACTCACCAACCCCAAGGTCCGGTACCTCCAGGTGCAAAAACTCCTATACACCGTGCTGATGGCGACCCGGAAGCTCCTGCACTACTTCACCGACCACGAAGTCACGGTTGTCACTTCATACCCGCTCGGAGACATCGTCTGCAACCGTGACACCGCGGGACGGATCTCCAGGTAGGCACTTGAACTCATGGGCCACGACATTAGGTATATCCCCCATACCGCTATTAAGTCTCAAGCTCTCACAGATTTTTTCGCTGAATGGATGGAGGTCCAGCTATCGACCCCGAACATCACCCACGAGTACTGGATGATGTACTTCAATAGGTCTGTAATGGCGCCCGGCTCAGGGGCTAGGGTGGTTTCGATCTCCCCATATGGGAGTAGGCTCTGCTACATTATCCGCCTCCATTTTTTATCCTCAAACAACACCACAGAATACGAGGCCCTCATCAACAGACTGTGCATCGCCATCGAGCTTGGCGCTACATGACTCTACGTTCGCGGCGACTCAGAGCTAGTCATCGACCAGGTCATGAAGGAGTCCTCCTACAAAAGCCCCCTCATGTCATCATACTGCCAAGAGGTGCGAAAGCTCGAGGACAAATTCTAGGGGATCGAGCTACATCACGTCCCCTGAAAGGATAATAATGCTGCTGATTTTTCTCACAAAATTGGCCACCAGGTGGGATCCGTCTCTGAGCGGGGTCTTCATCAACGACCTCCACGAACTATCCGCCTGCATCCTAGAAGGTCTGATCTAGACACACCCCGACACCAACCCGGCACTTGGGGGCTCTGACCCCGATGCTAAACCAGCGCTTGGGGGCTCTGACCCCAGTGCCTCCATGACGATGTTGCCCGCTGATGTCGCTGTGTTGGCACTCGATCAAACTGACTGACGAGCGCCGCTACTCGCCTACCTCCTCGAGGAGGTTCTCCCACCTGAAAGGACTAAAGTTCGACAAATCGCTCGATGCGCTAAGACATTCATTACCATCGGTGATGAACTCCACAAGCGAAGTCCATCGGTGGTACTCATGAAGTGCATCCCTATCAACCAAGGGAAACAGCTCCTCCTTGAGGTCCATGCCAGAATCTATGGACATCACGCGGCCCCGAGGTCGCTGGTCGAAAAATCCTTTTGCCAAGGTTTTTACTGGCCCACCGCACTACGAGATACAGAGGAGGTCGCCCGTAGGTGCGAGGGATGCCAGTTCTACGCTCGACAAACTCATTTGCTAGCATAGGAGCTCCAAACTATCCCCATCACCTGGTCGTTCGTGGTCTGGGCCCTTGACATGGTAGGACCCCTCAAAAAGGGCTCGGGCGACTTCACTCACCTACTCGTAGCAGTGGACAAATTCACCAAGTGAATAGAGGTGAAGCCCATCACCAACATCCGCTCGGAAGAGGCGGTCAAATTCTTCATCGACATCATCTATAGGTTCGGCGTTCCTAACTGTATCATCACTGACCACAGAACTAACTTCACCGGGAAGAAGTTCTTGGACTTCAGTGATGGATACGGCATCAAGCTCGAATGGGCCTCGGTCGGACATCCACATACTAACGGTCAGGTCGATCATGCCAATGGCATGGTCCTCTAAGGACAACTTAAGCCACACATCTTCGACCGACTCAACAAGTATGCCAGGTGATGGGTTGCAGAGGTCCCAGCGATCCTCTAGAGCCTGAGAACAACCCCAAACCGATCCATAGGGTTCACACCCTTCTTCCTAGCTTATGGAGCTAAAGCAGTGCTGCCCTCTGACATCGACCATGACACCCCAAGAGTGAAGGCCTTCGACCGTGACCGAGCCATGGAGGCTCAACAAGACGCAGTCGACCTACTCGAGGAGGCCCACAAGATGACCGTCATCCGCTTCCCTCGCTACCAGCAGACTGTCCACAGGTACCACAAGAGGAAAATCAGAGGAAGGATCCTCGAGGTAGGAGACCTTGTGCTTCGAAGGACCCAATCGACCAAGGAGAAGCACAAACTCATGGGAAGGACCCTATACGGTGACCGAAGTGATCCGACCGGGTGCCAACCGACTAAAGCACGACAACGGTGATGTTCTCACCAACACTTGGAATATCAAACAGTTACGTCGTTTGTTCCCCTAAAATTTGGTCTTTACCTTTTTTCTTTCATTCAATGTTCGCACCTGCAAAGCACCTCAGCCGGAACACTTTTCGGCTCGGGTCACTCAGGGGCTCCACGAGGGTGCAATACCACATCTATTTTTACTATCATATGGTAAATACCTTTCTACCCAAATAAAAGGGTAGTCTATTCCTTTAATTACCTTATGAAACTTTGCTTAAAATATTCCGACCGATCGCACCCCGCCTCAACCTATGGTTATGAGCAGTTGAGCCTCGTGGGCCACACCCGGGCTCTTAAGGTTGCAGCCTACATGACGAACAGGTAGGTGCAAAAAATAAAGAATAAAAAACAAAATTATTCTTCAATGCCACACCCGGGCTCTTAAGGTAAAAATAAGGAACGGATGGGACAAGCTTCCCCGAATGAAGTAATTCATCACAAAATGAAAATTGATGTATTCGTTAATACAACTGTTCACACGGGGGCTCCCCCACGAACACAAACTATTACATCTGCTGGCTACTTCTACTATTCCCCAAGCGCATAGATGGCGTTTGTGCTCCAGTCGTCGGCGTACCCTCTGCAGATAGCGGCAAAGTCCAGGTCTAGGTGTCTTCTGGAGGTAGGCACCAAGTACCACAACAAGTTCATAAGTTCATGGGCATCATTCAAGAGCGTTTACTGCCACCAGACATAACCACCACCGCAAGGGTCCCACCTAGTTCCGCTCCCTCAACTTCGGCGAGCGCAACGGGTACCTTAAGGGCGTCGCACCCATAGATGCTCAGCAGAAGAGCATGGAGCTCTGGACTTTCCCATACAAATGGAGTAGCTCCTAGACAGGGACGTGCCTACCGAAGTATGGCCGCCATAGCTGGAGGATGTCTCTAACATCTCATCAAACTTTATGAACTGGCTGACCTGAGCAGCTACAGGGGCGAAAACCCCCACCTTCATGGTCCCGAGCGGTTTCCCCTCCAGCAAAGCTCGCCCAGAGAAGATCCACTAGAAGAAGTCCACGTGCGACTCCATCCTGAGGAAGGCCTCACACACAGTGACAAAGCCATTGATATGCAGCACCCTAGTCAGATTGAGGTGCTACAGCTCCAGGCACCACTCATTGAGGAGCCCGCGCAGGAACCAGTGCGCGGGGTATCCTAACCCACGCTCATGGAAGGCGAGGAAGGAGACAACCTCACCGTCCAGAGGACATGGGAAATCCTCCCTCATAGGAGCCCTCTAGTGTGCCACCTCCTTCGGTGGTAGCACCCCCTTCTCAATGAAGGTGGCTAGCACTGACTCGCTCACAACGGATGACCTCCAGCTCGACATTATGCTCTGGATTCACAAATGGATCTATGAGTTTTCTCCTCTCCCTCGCTCTCCCTTTTTTCTCCTAGGAACCACTACGGCACTCAAACACTCTTGGCAAGAAGGAAGAAGGAGAAGAGGCAGCAGATGAGAAATAGGCGAAGGAATAGCACGAAAGCCCTCTCCCTTCTCCTATTTAAGGAGAAGGCATAGTAGTTGGGGAAAGGCGAGAGATTGGGGCAAAAAACCCTCTCCCTTCCCCCATTCAATGCGGATGGGATACGACGGGACGTGCCCTGGCCGATGGGACGCACCCTGCTCAACGAGACGGTACCTGATCAGACGAGACATGGCCTTGGAATGGCCCACCACTACCGCATGTCAGGCGAGAGAAACAAGGAGCAACTGTGCGTAGGCGGCCCTCCGCCTTCCCAGGCATGACTTGGAAGGGCCTAACGATGGGATCTTCGCCTAGGAGACACCAATGGGCTTCTTGAGTTGATCGAACGGCTTAGGCAAACGCCGAGAGACAGGGAGGGAGCAGAGGGATGCCCCATGTGGGCCAAGCTGACTCCATCACGAACGATGGGCGTGGATCCCAGTCAGACATATCCGATAGGAGATCCTCAAACCCCATCACTTGAGTCATCAAGGTAACATTACCAAACCCCCACTATTTCTTTATGTGATCATTCATTCATATGCTATCATTCATACATTCATGCACGCATTCATATTCATTCAACCCATACATTCGAAGCATCGCATATGCAGTTAAATGCATCACAACACTTCATGTTGCGTCATGAAGTGGCAGTTGCCTCATTCAACATGAGCAACGCCTGATCGGGGTTCAAAGGCTAGCCCATGAAGGGCTCGAGGCTGCCTGGCATCAAACAGAGCCAGGGGAGAAAATACAGATGAGCCCCAACGGCCCTCGCCTAGTCTGCTCTAAAGCAGATAGGGTCATCTCAACCCTCTCATTAGATCCTAACCTTGATCCATGCCCACAGAATCTCCATCGAGGGGAGGCTAGAGGGCCACCCAGGTCGGTCTCCAGAATGACCTAGGCATCTGGTGGGACATGGGTTAAGGAGCAGTGGAATGCCACATGAGGGCTATGCTGACCTTGTCACGAATGACGGACCCAGATTTCACTCGAATATGCCTGTTAGCGAGCTCATTGAGCGCGTCACTTGAGCCATCGAGGCAAGCGACGTTAGCTCGGCCCCACTGGTTGCAAAAACTATGAATGGGGTAATGCACGAAACTCAAACTAACCCCTACCGAGCCTAGCGGGGCTCCGGGGCTCAGGACACCCAAACACCTCGGCACGACCTCGGTTGTGCCTGGCACCTAGATCCATAACTCCGACTCGCTCGATCCCTCGGCACGTTCGACACCTAGATCCATGACTCCGACTCGCCTGATCCCTCATTACGCCCAACACCTAGATCCGTGACTCTGACACGCTCGATCTCTCATTGTGCCTGGTGCCTAGATCCACGACTCCGACTTGCCCCATCCCTCGACATGTCTGACACCAGGATCCGTGACTCCAACTCACCCGTACCCTCGCTGCACCCGATGCCTGGATCCATGACTCTGACTTGCCCAATCCCTCGTTGCGCCCAGCGCCTGGATCTGCAACTCTGACTCACCCCATCCCTCAACATGTCCGACGCCAGGATCCATGACTCTGACTCGCCCTATCCCTCGGTGCGCCCGATGCCTAGATCTGTGACTCGGTCTCACCCGATCCCTAGGCTATCCCTCAGCTTCCCCCAATGCCTAGGTCCATGAGTCCATCTCACTCGATCCCTAGGCTATGCCCAATGCCTGGTCCGCGAGTCCATCTCGCCCAATCCCTCAGCTATCCCTTAGCTGCGCCAAACACCTGGGTCCATGAGTCCATCTCACCCAATCCCTCGGTTGTCCCTCGGTTGTGCCTGACGCCTGGGTCCACGAGTCCATCTCGCCCGATCCCTCACCTGTCCCTCAGCAGCGCTCGACGCCTGGATCCATGACTCCAACTCACTCGATCCCTTGGCTACGCCCGATGCCTGGTCTGTGAGTCTATCTCACCCGATCCCTCGGCTGTGCCTGATGCCTAGATCCATGAGTCCGTCTTGACTGATCCCTTAACACGCCCGATGCCCTGGTTGACGACTCCATCCCGCCTAGTCCCTCGGCCATGACCAAGCGCCTTGGACCGTGCTCCTAGAAATGATGGGTCAGAAACAGGAAGGAAGAGGCTACGCCAACCAAGGTACACACACACATGCTCACTAACAAAACTCCCAGGTGATTCTACCCAAATCACCTAGGGGCTCGGGGGCTACACTCGGGGGCTCGGGGGCTCCTGTCGGGTTCATAAACCCAGGGTCCCTCATGGACCTATTTCCTAGCAAAAGCTCAGCCCGACAGATGACGTTGCGAACGATGCGCAACTCCTGGGCTAGCCCAAATACCTAACAATAGGCCAGAAGGGAGATCCAATCTCCGACCAAAAGGCCTGGCCAAGAGGAATGACACCCGCTTCTGACTCTGACCTGCCTCTCCAGCCAGAAGGCCTGGCCGAGAAGGAACAACGCTCGCTTCTAACTCTGGCCTGCCTCTTCCCTGACCAAGGAGGAACATTGCTCGCTTTTGACTCTGACCCGCCTCTCCGACCGAAAGGCCTAGCCAAACGCCGCTTTCGACTCTGACCCGCCTCTCCGATCGAGGATGCACCGAACCTCTACTTACTACTCTTCTCCAACTGGCGCAGTCGGAGCCAACTAGGACCAACCGATCGGGGATGCCCGCTCAGTGAGGACCTAGGTAACGGATGGAGCAAGTAAGGCAGGGCGCTCAAGTCAACCGCAATACCAAGGACCGTACCCTGTACACCTGCAATACCAACATGACATGTTAGAAAGGGTGCCCTAGAACCTTCCAAGCATGTCAGAACCCAAGCAGTGTTGTGGGTGCTGACATTTTGCCCTACAGTGTTATGGGCACCATCAACCGCCATACCAGGCAAACATGGTAAGACCCCCCATATGCCTCTGGGCATCAATAGTGTTATGGGCGCCGTCATTTGCCATACATGGTGAATGCAGTAAAAACCTCCCACATGCGTCTGGCATAAACAATATTGTGGGCGCCTAGCATCAACTTGTACTCGATGGTGTGGGCAACAAGACATAGTAGCATATGTACTATCTCTCTCTCTCTCGCTTGCAAGGCCGTCTCCTTCATCTATAAAAGGGGATGCGCTCTCTCCCAACGAAGAGGATCAATGGACAACTCCCCGATGATCGATCGAGGACTCAACTCTAATGACTCTCCAATGACTCAACCACCCAACGATCGATTCACCCTTTGCTAGCTTTAGACACTCTAAAGCTACACAAAGCGCATGCTCAAATACATAGCACATGTAGGAGCTCCCGTCACTCTCGGCCCTTCGGTACGGAGTCCGACCAAACCTCTTGCACCCCCATCTTTCTCCCTCTCATTTGTAACCCCACAGCAAAATTTGAGCACCTAGGCTCAGGAATAAAGTCACTGACCGAGTCAAACTGGACATAGGGCACGTTGCCTGAACTAGTATAAACCCTATGTCATTGAGTGCTAGGCCACATCCGATCACTACGTGTGATAAAACTACAATATTTATGTGTTGATCACTTTCTACACCAACAAGTGTTTATTACATCACGTATAATAAGACAGAGTCTTCACATAAATGTAGCGGAAGTATAAAGAAAAATCTCTCATGGAAGCTCCATATCACAGGAACGTCAACTGGTTGACCACAAGTCTAGTAATCCATAGGGAAGTCATCATTACCATAGCCATCTGTTACCCATCCATGATTTTTATCCAAATAATGAAATAAACAAATATAACATGGGGTTCATGAGGCTAAAAAGGCTGACTCTGGTTTAACTGCGATTAGCTTTTAGTGAGTCATCTTTTAGCAATTGGATGGCAACAAGTTTATTCACAAGCCCATGTAAACACATGATCAGGTAAACATGAATAATGAATAGCATAAACGAATAATTATTAGTGATCATCTATTCCATAAGGGTCCAAGGTCGCTCGTGACCGTGAGCACGGCTGATATACTAGTTTTACACTCTGCAGAGGTTATACACTTTCACTATGAGTCATGATACCCATATGCCCGGGTTTATAACTTCCAAAATACTTCCAAGGTGAGCAGGCAGGGTTCACTATGAAGCCTTTCAAAGGTTCATCTAAGAAGTTAGGGCCATTAGATTCACTCGGCTAACAGATGTACGAACCCCCTTGTCGAATAGCACAATTCCATCACAGCTATACACATAAGAGTAGAGGTTGTCCAATACCCGATTCGGCAAGCCATTCTTACGCCATAAAGGTAATCTCTAACAAGCTAGAAAAGATCCTCATACTAAGCTAAAGCCAGAGCCATGTAGCCCTCACAGCTATACTGTAAGTCCCGGATGTTCACTTACAGATAAGTCCTTAGGGAGAGGAATCTGAAGCATGTAGAAAGTAGCTAAACACTCTAGCCCCCCTATTTCCAAGTTGTTAAAAAGTCATCTTTTAATGTTTATTGCATATACCATTATTCAAGTTATAAAATCATGGTTTAGTTGAGCACTAGCAAAGCTACCCAATGCATATCTCATAGGAGACAAGGTATAAGTTCAATTCTGGAGAATTCCTATCAAGGTGACACATGCAATATGAATTAAATGTATTAAAGTTAATAGAAAACAAGTGGTAGAGTCTTACCGCCTATGACTAGAAGGTCCCGGGTTTGAGTCGTGGTCTCCTCGCATTGCACAGGCGAGGGTAAGGCTTGCCACTAACACCCTTCCCCAGACCCCGCACAGAGCGGGAGCTCTCTGCACTGGGTACACCCCTTTAAAGTTAATAGGAAACAAGGATGATCCCATGCTATACTTGCCTTGAACAAAGTGTTCTTGCTGATCCTGCTCGTCAAAGTAGTACTCTTGATCACCCATGAATTGCTCACCGTCTATACTCGATAATCACAGCAACATACAAGCATCCAGAAGCAATCATGCATAGCAAACAAAGGCTATAGATTATAATAGTACACTAATCAGCATAAAATCAAGTTGAAAAGTTTGTAAAACAAATCTACGTCTTGCTACGAACACACAGACGCGAAGATCACAAAAATCAGAGGTAAAACGAAGAAGTCATGAATTAAACAAGATTTCCTTTATGAAAAGTTGAAAACATACCTAATAGTAGTATGAACATGTAGATTACACAATTATGAACCTAACACAACTTGAACAGATCAAATCGGTGTAAAACAAGATTAGTGGCAAAAATGTAAATAGATGAAAATGGATTTTAGATCTAACCGATAAAACAACGTTTTTAGAAGAAGAAAGCGTATTTTGAATCTAATCCAAAAGAAAATACATTTTCAAAAATAGAAAACATATTCTGGGGAAATATCAAGGGCCATGGGTTTGAACTTAGAATCTTGCAGGGGTTCTTTTGTAATTTTGTTGGCCGAATTGGTATCATGAAATCTAGACCGTTGGATTAAGATCAGACGGCCCAAAATAGATTGGGAGGGGAAGGCCATCGGTGCCGAGCAGAGCAGCGACGGTGCCATGGCTGGGCACGACGGTGCGAACGGAACTTAGCCTACAGAGTATGGCGGGACGGACCAAAGGCACCGGAAGATAGAAGAAGGAACGGAGAGCTCGACTAGGTAGCTTATCGAGGTGCGAAGCGACGGAGGGCGGCGTAGTGCACGGTGTAGCGGGCGGCTAGGGTTTGGCGGTGCTGCGTCTCGGTGATTCGACGAGAGCTGCTGCTAGTTCTAAGATGGACTAGAGAGGCGGCAGGGTCGGCTGCTATTTAAGGCTGAGGAGTCTTGGGTGGCATGGCAAAGTGAGATGTTGTGCCGGCGGAGTCAGAGTCAACGGTGGCGGAGAATCCAGCTCGGTCACGCATGAGGAATTAGAACAGTGCGTCACTAACGCGTGGGGCTAGTTGGTCAGTGACTCGCGCGGTGAAGAGAACGGCATGGCGTGGGTGATGCTGTTGGGCCGGCCTGCTGCGGAGGGAATGGGCCACCTATGGAGACTTGGGCTGTAGCGGGGAAGCGGGGGGAAACTGGGCCACGTGGGCGACTGGGAGAACCAGCTGGGCCGGATCCAAGAGAGGGAGAAGAGAGAAAATAAAATTCCTTTTCTAATTTTCTCAACACAATTTCAAATCCAATTTAAATCCACTTGACTTATTATTGTGAGCATAACATACTGCTGGATTATTATCACAATATAACTTAAGTGGCTTATGTATGTCGTCTACCACTTTCAACCCGGGCATGAATTTTTTTAGCCAATTCACCTGCCCTGTGGCCTCATAACATGCTACAAACTCGGCATATATTGTGGACGATGTAGTAATGATTTGCTTTGAGCTTTTCCATGATATATCTCCTCCTACGAGAGTGAACATGTATCCTGACGTGGACTTTCTTTCATCTTCCGCATAGTCAGAATCTGTATACCCCTCTATGTGTAGGAAATTAGATCTTCTGTATGTTAGCATGAGACCCTTCGTACCTTGCAGGTAACGCAAAACTTTCTTTACTAATTTCTAGTGTTCTATTCCTGGATTACTCTGATATCTGTCAAGCAACCTGGTAACAAATGCTAAATCAGGGCGAGTACACACTTGAGTATAGTATAAACTTTCGACAGCTGAACTATATGGAACCGCTTTCATTTGATCGATATCATATTGGTTCTTGGGACATTGAAATTCCACGTATCTATCACCCTTGACTATGGGAGTAGGTGAAGACTTACAATTTTGTATACTGTATTTCTTTAGAACTTTTTCTAAGTATGCCTTTTGTGATAATCCTAAAACCCCCTTTTTCTCTATCTCGGTGAATCTCTATTCCTAGGACGAACGAAGCTTCACCGAGATCCTTCATATCAAACTTTGAGGACAAGAACTTCTTTGTTCCTAGTAGTAGATTAACATCACTGTTAGCGAGCAAGATGTCATCCACATACAAGACTAGAAAAATGTATTTCCCATTCTTGAACTTTGCATAAACGCAATTGTCCTCTACATTTTCTTGAAACCCAAACTTTCTTATTGTACTATCAAACTTCAAATACAACTGTCTTGAAGCTTGTTTTAATCCATAAATGGATTTCTTCCGGCGTCATCCCATGCGTTCTTTTCCTTCCACAACAAAACCTTTTGGTTGTGCCATGTAAACATTTTCCTCCAAATTCCCGTTTAGGAACGCCATCTTTACATCCATCTGATGTAATTCTAAGTCATAATGTGCTACAAGTGCCATTATGAATCTAAAAGAATCCTTACATGAGACTGGAGAAAATGTCTTATTGTAATCTATGCATTCTCTTTGCATGAAACCTTTTGCCACAAGTCAAGCTTTAAACCTTTCTATATTTTCTTTGGAGTCATGTTTAGATTTGTAGACCCATTTACAACCTACTGTCTTGGCTCCTTTAGGAATTATTTCTAAGTTCCAAACATCATTGGTTTTCATTGATTTCATTTCATCTTCCATGGCTTCAAGCCACTTGGATGAGTGAGCGCTTCTCATGGCTTCTTCAAATGAGGTGGGATCACCCTCCATTTGAAATTCCTCACTTTCATAAACTTCATAATCATTAGGAATGACTGATCTTCTTACTCTTTGAGACCTCATTAGATGATGCTTGTTCTATATGAGGCTATTGTTGCTCTTCCTCATGTGTGACAATGGGTTCTAGGGGATCCTGAAGGACAGGTTTCTCATGTTCAGTCATTGTTGCCACAGGAGAACTAACAACAGGTGCTGTTACTACAGTGTCTTGCACTGTTGGTACAACTACAACAGGTAGCATAAAGAATGGCTCTTGAACCATAGGAGTGGGCACGTATACCCGCTTCTCTTCAAAACTAATTTCTCGCGCTACCATGACCCCCCTGATCATATCATCCTCCAAGAAGACAGCATGTCTGGTTTCTACAAACTTCGTTTGTCTGTCCGGACAATAGAAGTGATAACCTTTTGACTTTTCTGGATAGCCAATGAAATGATAACTGACTGTCTTGGAGTCTAGCTTCCCTATGTTTGGGTTAAATACTTTTTCCTCAGCTAGACAACCCCACACACGTAAATAGTTAAGTGAGGGTTCCTTTCCTGTTCACAACTCGTACGGTGTTTTGGGCACCGACTTATTTGGCACTCGATTAAGAATATGAATGGTGGTTTTCAACGCCTCCATCCATAAACTTATCGGTAAGGTAGAGTAACTTATCATGCTTCTCACCATATCCATTAAGGTACGGTTGCGTCTTTCAGCTACTCCATTCTGCTGAGGCTCGCCCGGTGTAGAATACTGGGCTACTATGCCATTTTCCTGTAAGTACGTTGCAAAGGGTGTAGGAACTTGGCCATATGGGGCGTGTCGACCGTAGTACTCTCCCCCACGGTCGGACCTTACTACCTTAATATTTAAGTTGTGCTGATTTTCTACTTCAGCCTTAAATATTTAAAATTTATCCAATGCTTCCGATCTTTCCTTAATTGGATAAATATAGCCAAAATGAGAATAGTCATCTGTGAATGTTATAAATGAATAATAACCATCCACGCTCTTCATAGGAAAAGAACTATAGATGTCTGTGTGAACTATTTCTAAAATTTATGTGTTTTGTTTGGCATCTTTCTTTATTTTCTTAACATACTTTCCTTTTATGCAATCTATACATTGTTCTAAATCTGAAAATTCTAATGGCGGAAGAATTGGTTTCTTAATCAATCGCTGTATTCTCCCCCTCAAAATATGACCTAAATGACAGTGCCATAATTTTGAAGATACATCATGCACTCTCTTCCGCTTATTTGTGGCATTCATAAACGATCAGACATTCCAATTATCAGTACTTACATCATTCACATTCTTAGAAAGTGATAATAAATAAAGCTTGTCTTGTCGGAAGGCAAGACTAACACATTTATAATTATAAACAATCTGACATTTGCCATTACCAAAATGGTAATCATATCCATCGTCATCTAAACGTGAAACACTTATTAAGTTTCTTCGCAAAGAGGGTACAAATAGAACATCTGAAAGTTTAAGTAGAAAACCATCAACTAATTCTAGAGAAAGATCTCCAATGGCATCAACTTTAGCTTCAACTCCATTTGCTACTTTAATTCGTCTTTCTCCTCTTTGCAGGGTCCTCATCGTACAAAATCCCTATAATAAATTTGCAACATGAACAGTTGCACCTGAATCAATCCACCAAGTAGATTTTGCATAACTTAAATACAGGGATTCATCTATGAATGTAATGAAATCCTCATCTCTCTTCAGAAGGCTCTTCAGGAAGTTTGGACAGTCCCTTTGGTAGTGTCCATGCTTCTTGCACCATTTGCACTGATCCTTCTCAACTTGAGCATTGTTGTCCTTCGAATGGTGGTCATTCTGAGGGGCTTTCCCTTGAGGTTTGACATTCTTATTGAAGTTCTTTTTTCTTGTCCTTCACAAGGTTAGCAGAGTCACCCTTTAAGAATTTTAGCATCTCCTCTTCTTGAACACACATTGTGATGAACTTCTCTATGTCCCACTTATTGGGCTACATGTTGTAATTAACAACAAAGGTTTCATATTCCTTTGGCAAGGAAGCAAAAACCAAATGAATCAGGAACTCATCCTTGAGCCCCAAATCCATTGGCTTCAGCTTCGAAGCCGTGTTGCTCATCTTCAGTATGTGCTCTCCGATACCGCCACCAGTATATTTCTTATTAAACAATTTCTTGTTTAAAGTACTGGCATAAGCCTTTGAAGAGCTAGTGAACTGACTCTCCACCATCCTAAGATACTGCGTGGCGGTATCACAATCTGGGATAGACCCCCTTATCACATCTGAAATTGTGGACTTAGCCACCATCAAGCACTTGCGGTTTGAAATATCCCATTTCTTGCGTTCGAGATCATACTTTATCCACACTTCTGCATGATCTCGGTGTCGAGCAGTGAAATCAGCATCAGACTCATTTTCTTCCCTTACCGGATCCACTGGCTCAGTAGGACACGGGGAGGTAAGCGCTAGGTCATTTTTAGACAGAGCAAGTGCTAGTTCATACTTCTCTCGCCATACCCTATAGTTGCCCCCTTCAAGAGATGGTATGTGCGAGATGAATGCCATTGGGTTGAGTCTAAAAAACACCATCAGAGATAGTGAGAAAATATGACATTATGATTGCATGCTTTAATTTAACGTTGGTCAAAATTAAAACATACAATATTCTTATACACTAATTCTACATCACCGTTGGGTAGAAATAGAATTAATGCATAGAAAACTTATGATTAAATATTATAATATTGCTATTATCAACGTTGGTCAGAAAAATAACAATGTTATAATTTACTGATTAAAATTGACTACTCTTCAAATTAAATTCTCCCGTTGGTTCGAATTTAATTAGAAGATTATAAACTTTAACATTGTAGTGGAAACATGAAAAAATTCATAATCTATTTTTCAAAAGCATTGAACTTTTCTAAACTATTCTCAGAAAAATTATCCTGTTGGTTTAAATTTTAATAGAGATTTAAAACTAGACAAAAATCATCAAAAATTTGCTTCTGAAAAAGAATAAAACTTAAACACGTAGAACATTATTCATGTGGCCCAAGCATCAAAACGGCCTAGCTTGGTCTGCTTTCGCGCGCCCACTTGGGCCAAATGTTGGTCCGTTCGCTGTTAGCCGTTCATCGCGAATCGATGGTCGAGCGCGTTATTCGGCGGATCAAAATCAGCGCGTGGCGTCCATCCCCGAAGCCTAGGCTCATTTGACTCCCTCCCTTTCCCCTCTCAGCGCAGTAGCGATCAAGTGAAAGAGCGAGAGGGAAGAGAGGTGATGGCGCCATCGCCGGCCCCCTCGCTAGTGCGCGCGCTCCCTAGCGGGTGAGCGCGCCACCGTCGAGCGGTCTGGGCGATGGTGCCCTAATCCCCACACGCGCTACGGTGAGAAACTCCCAAAACCCTAGATCTGACCGGTGCCACCGTAGGTCCCCTCATAGGAGCACGCGCTCCTGAGTGGGTGAGCTTGCCGTCGTCGAGCGATTCTATGATGGTGCCCTCGGCCGGGCTTGCGCGCAAGGCGGTGAGTGCGGCTCGGCTTCTCCCCGTGCGCCGATGAGGCAGCGGCGAAGCTCCTTCCCGCACGACAGCAGGAGACAACCCACACGATGGTGGTGGTAACATGCAGCGGAAGAGTCCGGGTAGGTCCTCCTCTCCTTCGTCCGGTCTGTTTCGAGGGTTAGGGTTAGGGTTAGGGTTGACTACTGTTCTTCTTCCCTGAGGTGTCTATGTGGGTTAGGGTTAGGGTTTGAGATCCTTTTCAAAACTGAGACCCTTTCTTACTTCTTTTCTTCGCCCGATTTGGGTTTAGGGTTCAATGAACCCTCTGTTTAGATCCAAAAACAGATCTATCACCTCCTTCTAAATGCTGCTACTCGGTTTTCTTTTCCGATAGGCTAGATCTACACCTAGTTAGGTGACTGATACCATTGATAAACCTAGAATAGGATCACTAGCCATAGATCTAGCATGTGTACTTGCATATGGAATAAACAGTGAGTCCTAGAACATCTACTAGCACGGGATTAATAGATATAGTGAGAGAGAGAGGGGTGGAGGAGGTGCAAACCATCTGCCGCCTTCGCAGTGCTCGGTGGAGATGGGCTAGCCATCGTAGAAGACGGGCTAGCCATCGCAGTGCTCGGTGGAGGCGTAGCGGTGTAGTGGCGGTGTTGTCCGTGGTCGTAGGTGCGGTCCAGTGGCGGCGGCGATCCTCGTGATGGTGCTTCCCGTCACTGGCTGCGCACCCTCCCTATAGATCGGATTAGGGTTATGTCGGTGGGGCGATTGTAGCTCGTTCAACCTCATGAAGAGAGCCACCGGCCCCCCACCCCTGTTTTTGTAGCGTAGTGTGACGGGGCCCACCAACCATGTAGGGTTGGGCACCCCCGATCAGGGCGTGGATCTAAGGGCCCAATTGGCCATTGGAGATCATCTAACACAAAGGACAGTGTGCAAGTCGGGTGAGCTCATGTCAACGTCATTCACATGATGGATGCAAGATGGCATGAAGTAGATAGTACGTTGATCAAGATGGTGAGGTCACATGCAATCTAGACTGCTACTACAGAAATGCTTTTTTCACTAGTACAAAAATGATTTTTACAAATACCTCCCTTTTGTAATAGAGGCGGCGACTTAGGACGCCGTCTCTAACCTTGGTGGGAGACACTGTAGCTACATGACCATTGCTGGAAATCAATTTTCAAGGAGTGGTTCTGTTAAGAAATTTGCCCTTAGAAACGTGTCCATTTCGAGGACGGTTGTCTTTACATAACCATCTCTAGAAGAGACAGATTATCAAAGACGGTTCTCTTAAGAGAACCTAGGAGCGGTGCTCTTAGTCAACCTTCCCTAAAATTAACCCCCATAAATATGCTTCTTCCTCCTCATGACAGCGCTGCTAAGCACCATTGTTAAGCTTACTTGGAGGCGAGAAATAGTAAAAATAGAGGGTGGAGATTTTGCCCTTTGAACCATTGAAGGAGATGGGTTTGAGAGGTGAGTTTGTGGCATCCCTAAAAATACCAGCCGCCTTGCCGGGCTGAAACTAAAAATACTTCCCTCCGTTTTCGTTTACTTGTCACCAACCTTTTACTGTAGCAAATTTGACCATCTGTTTTTTCTTCTAAAAAATCTTAGATACTTCAATGTATATAACACTAATATAGTATGTTCAATAAAGAATCATATATGTGAAAACTTGATGTATCTGAAAATCTTTGCAGAAAAAACGAATGGTCAAAATTGTTACAGTAGGTAGTACCAATTATTTTTAGAGGTGACTAGAACTAGAAATGCCGTAATGCCCAACCACCTCTAAAAGTATTATTTGTAGCCCTTCCTGCCACCTGTAGAAGCATCTGGAAATTCCACAAGTTCCTATAAATGGATTTCTAGAGACCGTTGGCAGTTTAGCCTGCCTTATTAAAGAGATCTGCAACTTTATAGTCGACTAGCTTTTTATTTGAAATCATTTTGGAATCATAAATTATGTTATAGTTATAGGTTAAAATTTTGAGATTAAATATTTTTATTATTTTTCTTGAACACGCAGGAGAGGTACGTATCTTTGCATTAAGGAGATAAAAGGGAAAGAGCCCTTACAACACACCCCGACGCTCCTAAGCTGTCATAAGTTTTTTTTAAATTTTAAATGACCTCGGATGAAGAAACGACCTAAACCAAAGTTATTATACCTAAAGAGATATGTAACTTTGTAGTTGAGTACTTTTTTATATGAAACCGTTTAGTATCCATAAATTCTGTATTAAGTTTTCAGAATTTGAAATTCATTTTTTTAATGACCATAGATAGAGAAACAACTTAAACCAAAGTTATAATACTCAAATGGATGTGGCAACTTTTTTTTTCAAATGGCCACAGATATCCTGAAAATTCTATTTAAAATTTTTAGATTTTAAAATTTAATTTTTCTTTGAAGTTTTCAATTAACCTCGGATGGAGAAGTTACCCATACCAATGCTATAGTAGCCGAAGAGATCTAAAACGCTTTAGTTCAAACATTTTTTATTTAAATTCGTTTAGGTCTCAAATAAAGATTGAATCAGCCATTGAGTCACAGGGACCAGTTGTGATCTGCCTGCTTGTGTCTAGTTTGACGAGAAGTGCGGGCGATGGACATTATAAAAGATTAGCGTTATATGTATGGTACAACCGTGGAAATTTAATCTGATCGACCTACCATTTCTTTTCTTTGAGGTTTAATTTCAGTTGTACCACATGCAATGCTTCTCAATCTGTCCTGTAACTAGGGATGAAAACGGTACGGATATTTTCCGACCGTATTCGAAACCGAATCCGTTTAAGGGGTTGAGATCTATCCGTATCCGAGTCCAGATATCCAATATCCGATACCGTATCCGTATCCGAATACTCAAATCACATATTTATGATGTCGATATCGAATCGTATCATATCCGACATAATTGACACTATCCGAATCCGGACAGAAATATCCGATCCGTTTTCATCCCTACATGTAACTAAGCAATCTGCAGGACGTCGCTGGGTTGGCGTACGTGTCCCGATGCAGGCTTCTGCTGGGAGCCATATATGGTGAATTCAACTTGTTCCTCTCCCAAACATTGTGGTGCAATTTACAGCTATCTTCTCTCTTATAAGTTACATTCGTTCAATTGATATCTCTCTACTTATGCATACTTGTGGTCAAATTTAATAAATCACAAACAGACAAATCTGTTTACAATGTACTATGGATCTCCGTTTGTTCCAGCACTTGTCTTAGAAGATCACATGTATGTCCCAGCCACGCGGTTGACAACCATTCAAAGGGGTTAGATTGTCATCTAGCTATACACATCAGATGGATGGTCTCCCCTGTCCCAGTCCCAGATCGTTCAGGCACCATCAAGAAACTGCTGGCATGTGCCATTTGCAATTTTACTTCAAGAAACTGTTACTGTATGAGTTTCTAGACTGCAGATATTCATATGATTTAGACCTTGGAGTATGTATCCGCAGACCGGAGACCGCAGACCGGAGACAAGCGCGTAGATCTGCAAGGTACGGTTGTGAACTGGTCATCAGTGACCACCTAACTGCTCCCTGATATTTCTTTCAGAGAGGGAGAAGAGAGAAGGTAACATCCGATCAATTGTTTGCCATGACACGGGGTGAACTAGTGTAGGTAGTTGCCAGCTAGTGTGGTTGAGGAATGGACAAATTTGTGTTTGACCTGAAGTGCAGATATTGGTTTATCTGCATGCCATGTGTCTAGCTCGAGAAATGTAGATAATTGATGCCCACTCGGTCGTCTCATATGTTGTTCAAGAAACGTTGTCTGATTTAACTTGAAATTCAGTTATATACTTAATTATTAATCACGGGGAGAGCGACTTCAATTTGCTTGCGAGCCATGGTATGCTGGAGAGATCATCTTATATTAGAAAATTCACTGCAGCTTCCCATATATATGTGAAAACTGAGTGAAAACGACTTAACCCAACATTAAACATACCTCGTTGACGACTGATGAACGATGGGGTACTTCGTTTCAGGATGCATGCCATACGATTGAGCGCCGAAAAAAACATTTGTATGTTTGGCACAGTAACAAGTTCTGATTCGGATGAAAAAATAAATATAGTACGGTTAAGACAAGTAAGTCAGTTGATCAAGATTATTATCCTTTTCATGCCTTGCGACAAGATTGTATGGTATTATATTGAAATTTTGCATTCACAAATAAATATCCTTTAGATATGGTTCATAATAATATTACGGGTTATTAAAACTGGTACTGCTTAACTTCAGCTTAAAATGCCTGCTCACAACGATGCTTGGAAAATTTCAGAATACGGTAAAAACAACACTTCGCTTTCTGCTGTTAGCTTATGCCCCTGTTGGACCTGCTTACTTGGGCCAAAGTAATAATAAGGCCCGAGCAGAAATGGACAGCATCATATGGGCCATGGCTGCATGCTGCAAATCATTTTATACTGTTATATAGGTACATGAGTAACAGGCCAATCGAGAAGTAAATTATGGATTAATGAAGTGGCCATGTCATGAACAATTCATAAATCCTTCCCCGGTCTTATCTATTAACGTGAGGAACTTGGACTCTCGATTGAATACCAATCCAATATCGTCGGAAAGATTTGAGAATATAAATCTATTTACATCTTCTAATAGCTTTGGAAAGAGATAGACCGCTTTATTATCCATATATTTTTAGATAATGGAACGACGTTCCAGCCTCTATATTGTTTTCGTGTCATACCATACCCCCCATTCAGGGATCCGATACCCTTTCCTCCCAGGAAAGGCTATCTCTCCCTTCTCTATCGATAGACTTCCCTCTCCCAGAGGAAAGTCTATCTCCCTATAGTGTAATACCTATACTAGGTATTATAAGGAAGAATATCTATCCGATAGAGTTCCCTTCCCGAAAGGAAACTCTATCTCTCATAAAGTTATAGACCTCTCTAGTCGCACCCCCCTACCCCCCTCAAGGGGGATTTTCTGCTCTCTCTCTCTGTGGCTTTGACCCTGCACCTATGTTTTTGGCTCCGGTTCGGGTCAAGCCACTCTTTGATTCACCCCCCAAACCCCCCGATCAAGGGGGGCTTACCTCGATAGCCTTCCCTACTCCTAGGAATGGCTATCTGTCTCTCCGATAAGGTTTCACTTCTAATAGCTTTGGAAAGAGATAGACCGCTTTATTATCCATATATTTTTAGATAATGGAACTTGTTTGACGACATACACAACTATTCAAATATAAACCACGAGCTCTAAGGCTCATACCTAAAAACATAGGAGAGATAAGATAAAAAAAAAGTCTAGATAACTTAATCTATCCATCTATACTATAAAAGAGCGAAGAAATTAAAATAACCTCTCACCTTGATATTCTTATCAATCTGGGTTCTTGTCCCCTTAGATCTACATTAAAATAATATCCGACGCATCTAAATCATCCACCGTGATTTAACAAGCAGACCCAGCCGGAAAACTTGTAAAGGTTTACACGTGTTTCTCTCTTGCACGCCGCGCTCTCTCACGTTTTTTTTTTCACCGGCGATTTTCCTACCCACCCAGCGATACCCACCCGCTCTATCACACAGCCCGTTTTGTAAAATATACAGTCGTTTCCTATTCCATCGTTTGCGGAAACTTCAATCGCATCTACGATTTGATAGCTGCCGAACTTGATCAGCGCTGCCACGATGGACATCGTCTCGATCCGGCAGGCTCGGAGGACCAACCCCTTCCGGCCGGCGCCAGGGAACAGCTAGCG
Source organism: Miscanthus floridulus (assembly GCF_019320115.1). Lineage (NCBI taxonomy): Eukaryota > Viridiplantae > Streptophyta > Magnoliopsida > Poales > Poaceae > Miscanthus > Miscanthus floridulus. Next base: position 44,055,157 of record NC_089594.1, on the reverse strand, counting down.
CCCAGTAGCCGGACGGCGCCGCGGTGAACCTCCCAGCGTCGCACGTGGTGCCGAGCGTGATCACGTCGAGGAATTGTAGATTAATTCCTCCTCACGGAGCCGCCGAAGCCCTAGCGCGCCACCACCATGAACAGCACTGCAACGTCATCCCGAAGGTCATCCGTGGGATCGCGCCACCGGGGCTCGCTGCCCATAGGAGAAAGCCGAGCCGGCATCTTCTGCGAGACCGGCCAGGCCACCACTCCTGAGCTTTGCGGCCCAGCGTCCGAGATGATCAAGCTGTCACAACCTGCAAGCAACGACGCGCCGCCGCACGCTTCACGGCCAGGAAGTTTCGCCGCACCATGACGCTGCCTATGGAAGCCAGCGCCACTAGGAGTATCACCGTGACGTGGATAACACGGTCCCGGCGAGATCGCGTCCGCCATAGCCAGAGAGCGCCATCGCACGCGTGAAGACCCAACACCCTTTGTCTCTCTGACTCGCGCCTCATGTTCGTTTTCTGCTCATCCGTCCGTCATGTCAGCCCTCCATGCCAAGTGCATGCGCCGCCCTGTGGGAAGTCCGATGCTGCTTTGCGTGTCGCCTGCTGCTGCTGCTTGTGATAGTTGCCGCTGGCCTGGAGAGTAGAAGCTGCCGCTGGGAAAAGATGTTGCCTACACTACTACAGGATGGTCTTGTTGTCCCGGGCGGTAACGGCCTTTAGTCCTGGTTACCGCGCCGGGACATTGATCCCGGGACTAAAGGTGGAACCTTCAATCCTGGGTCATCGAGTCAGGACTAAAGAGGTAGGGACTAAAGACCCTCCAGCCGAGCAAACGTGGCCGCACCATTTAGTCCCGGTTGGTAACCCCAACCGGGACTAAAGGTTCCTTTTCTTTTTCTTTTTTTTGTTTAATTTGTTTTCAGTTCAGTTACACATATTTGTTTAATATATAATATGTTTTTATGTACGTATTCTACGCTGCTAATATAAATACATGCACGCATATAATTACATCTAATTCTCATCTCGAGCATTATTATATTCGAATAAAGTATGAAACTATATATATTGTAGATATATATGTATATATACAACACTTTCATAATCTTATTCTCGAAAATAACGATATCAATAAACTTTTAATTTACATCATTTATTCCTTAGGATCAAAGTAGAACTCGCCGTTGGGATTTAGCACTTTTTTCTAGAAGAAATCCTGCTATTGACTCTTGAACTGCTTTCATATGGTCTTTTTGCATGACCCTTTGTTTCAACCATTCAGTCTTGCATTTGAAATAAAAGGAAAAGTATTAATATATATATATATATATATATATTCATTTAAAAATAAATAAAAAATTGATATATACGTACTCTAAGGACATCTTTAGGAGTTCTTATGTGTGCAGTGATAAATTCACAAACGTAGTATCCACACAAGTTATTACCTGGTTACTGCCGCAAACACCACTGTACGAGAAGAAGATTATTCTCATCATCTCACATGCAAATTAAAGTACGATATAATAATTAAACACGTGGGGAAGTATATATAGTATAACTTACTGGTATTTCAACTACATTAAGTGGTGCCTTGCAATCCTTGCGGTGTTGCCGAATAAACTCTTTCCAAACCCTATGCGACCAATAATGTACGATCGTTAATAAATTATGGCAAAGTCTATTCAATAATAGTTGTGCGCGAGAGATCGAAATTACCCCTAGATAATGTCTATCATATCTTGGTATAGTGCCCGCTCTTTTCTCAACGAGTCCAAGATTACTAACCGACTTGAGTTTAACTCAATGACAATGAGTATCCAGTGAAACCTGCATTGGTTTATACACACACGTACATGCATATAAGTTGTATCGATATTACATAAAATATGTAGAGTACATTATTATTAACACTTACTCAAAGTTATACGGAAAAAGTATTGTTGTCTTGTCGTGCTGCTTCACGAAGAACCTCATGATATTCTTCTGTGCTTCAGATACCCACTGCTCATTGACAATAATATCGGTTTTGAATACGATATAAGGATCAATGAAGCCAACACTGGTGTCTTGTATTCTTTGGAGCTCTAACATCTGGAATCTATATATAAATATAAGTTACATGTGAGGATAATTATACACAGGTACGCATGGAAGTGAGTTTATTAAATAAAAGTACGAATCACTTACAAACAAAAGGAGCTAATGATTGATTTGTCTAGAGCGTCCATGTGGTATAGTTGATGCAATTCTTCGAAACTAATATGTAAGATGTCATCGCCACGGAAGTAATGATGGTCTCTAAATTTGACAAAGATCCACTTCTCACCCCTGCCACACGCCTGCATGTACCACTTGTTGAGCAAGTACATTTGCGTACCCAATTCATTCAGAGACGTAGGATTGTACAGACTTTTGCCAAATTTATAAGTCTTCCAGGTATCAACTTTCAGGTTCTAGATTGGAGCTTTGCCCATCAATTGATCCAAGGTTAAACTAGTTAGTTCAAAAAAAGCATTAAGGTCTTGAACCGACACTTCTTCAGAGTTGTTTGGTCGATAGACTTCTATGTTGGAACCATATTCATTAGCAACAATAAAATTTTGCATTGGTTGCTTCTATTGTCCGAGCTGTGGGACATCCTTCCCTGATGCTCTTTTCCTTTTCTTATCTGCATTGAAAGGATCAAGATGCCCAAGAGGGGGGTGAATTGGGCTAATTCTAAATTTTCTTGCAATAATCAAATCCTACGGATAGCCCAATTAACCCCTTGTGCCTAGAAAAATGTTTCTATTAAATCAACGCACAAAAGACTTGCAACCTATGTTCCAAACTTACTCTAGCATAGCAATTCTATGAATGTAAAAACAAGTGTTGAATTGCTCAAAGTAAATACTTAAAGTAAATGCTCAAAGTAAATGGAGAGAGGAACGCGGTGATGTTTTACCAAGGTATCGGAGAGTCGCCACTCTCCACTAGTCCTCATTGGAGCACCCGCGCAAGGGTGTAGCTCCCCCTTGATCCGCGCAAGGATCAAGTGCTCTCTACGGGTTGATTCTTTGACACTCCGTCACGGCAAATCACCCAAAATCGCTCACAACTTAAGTTGGGTCACCCACAAGCTCCGTCGGGTGATCACTAAGCTCCCAATCACCACCAAGCCATCTAGGTGATGGCAATCACCAAGAGTAACAAGCACGAACTCTCACTTGACCACGCGAAGCCTAATGAGAAGATGGATGCACACTTGTCTACTCTTGATTCACTAATGAGGTTTCACTCTTGAATTCTCAAATCACAAACACCTCACTAGGACTTTGCTCTTCTTGGCACTCACAAACATGTTTCTCACCTGTTGGAATGAGCAAAAGTGACTCCACTCATGAGTGGAGCTTCTATTTATAAGGCAGCCTGAAAAACGAACCGTTATGAGCTTCTGCGGGGTGACCGGACGCTCCGATTGTTTTGACCGGACGCTCCGGTCAGTTCAACCCGCGCAATAGTTTTCACGTGATGACCGGACGCTATCAGGGTCTGGTCAGTACTGACCAGACGCGTCCGGTCGCTCTTGGATGCTTACTGTAATCGACCGGACGGTGGATACTCAGGGTCCGGTCACTACTGATCGGACGTGTCCGGTCACACTTTCTCAAGTCTAGACCCTTACTGGAGTCGACCGGACGCTGGCCCTCAGCGTCCGGTCACACGACCTTCCAGTGTCCGATCACACTAGACTTGTTCTTCACGGTCAAATGAACTGACCGGACCCTGCGGCCAGCGTCCGGTCGCACCGGAGCTAGCGTCCGGTCAGTATTTGACCCTCCATTCACTTCCAACTCTCGATCATATGTGAATGAAGTTTGCTCCAAAGGATCTTAGGCATTCATAGGAGCTACCTAGAGCTAGTTTTAACAAGTGTGCACCACACCTAACTCACTAGACTCAACTAGGTCAAGCTACCCGTTCATACCCCCCTTCATAGTACGGCCAAAGGAAAAACAAAGTCCTAAACTACTCTAAGTGTCTCTCCAACTTCAATTGACACTTAGAACTAGTTATCCTTAACCTTGTCGTCCATCCTTTGAAAACCGAAACAATTTCTATCGTAGGGGCATGACAAACTAGATTGCCCAATCGATCTCCATTACCATGACATAACTTAATTGCCTCTGCAAAACACACGTTAGTCACAGTAATCTTGTATTATCATTAATCACCGAAATCCAACTAGGGGCCTAGATGCTTTCAATCTCTCCCTTTTTGGTGATTGATGACAATACGACCTCGAGTATGGTATGGAGTGAGGTTTTTGAAGGGCTTGGTTCATATAAGCTTTTGTCGGTAAGAACAACAATGTTAGGCAAGCTTATATGACCCAAGCCAACACAATGTACTCAAAGAATATGAATTAAGCATGAGTATGAGTAACAAAGCTCATTTGCTTCGAAGGATAAACGCGGAAGCAAAAGCAAATGAGCATCACAAATGATATGACATATAGATAATGCAAAGTAGAAATCACACATGTCAAATATCACAATCACGTAGATAGCACCATCACATATATATAAAAGTATGCATGAAAGTAAACACACGAATGCATAAGTAATAGTATATCACACAAATTAAACTCCAAATGTATATAATAAGCTAATACTATATAACTAGCTCCCCCTAAATGTAGCTCCCCCTGAGACTACATACTCGAACTCCCTCTCCCCCTTTGGCGTCAAACACCAAAACCTAGGGGTCGGTCGGCGGAGCTGCAGCGGATGAGCCGGGCGCTGAAGAACGTGGGGCAAGCTGGAACTGGGCACCATCATCATCTGACCCAGAGCTCTGAACTGACTGACCCTCTGTGGCAGGAAGTGTCACTGAAGCGATCTGGGTCTGAGCTGGGGCTGGTGCTGCCTGTGAAGCTACAAGTATGTCTATCGTAGGATCGGACGAGGCGACAGACGAGGGGAGCCTCTAAGTAGTCACTGCGACTAGAGCTACTGTAGACGGACCGGCGGTATGCATATGAGGCAGAGTAGGCATGCCAGTCAACTCGCTGAAGGATGCTCCAAGACTCCTGGAAACTGACGTCTCAGGCACTAATAGCGAGGAAGACTACTCTGGTGTGAAGCCCATCTGAAGTGGAGTGAACTGCGGGGCTACCACGGGTGAGGCTAACCACTGGGACACATGTACAAGGGGTGAAGCAAACTGAGCTGGAGGCTGTCCCTGACTCTAGAGCCCACAGGGCTGTACTGCTGGAGTCGTCGAAGTGGTAGGAGGCTATGCAAGCTAGGGCGAAGGCTGTGGTAGTGGGACCCTAATGGCTGTCACTACATGCTGCATGAATCCCATGAGCTACTGCTGCATAAGTAACTGCTGGTGCTGAAGGAGCTGCTGCTACCCCTGGAACTCGTCCTGACAAGCCTAAAACTGTGCGAAGTTGGCAGCTGTCTCCTGTGCCTATCGTGTCTGATCTTGCTGCATCCGCTCAAGAATAGCAATGAGAGCGGGGTCTGTCTGCGGAGCAGGTGGAGCAGAACTGGAGCTACTGGCCTCTGCATTGTGTCTGCGTGGCGGCATCTGAGGTATAGGCTGGTATCGTCGTCAGAGCTGTCACTGTACTCGCTCACCTCCTGCTGTGCCTCTAGCTCCTCCTCCTCAGTGGCTGCAATCCCTTTGATGATCTCATCCTGCTGAGCTGCGGACTCTGGCATGTCGAGACGATATCTAGGCTGTCTGGGTGCCTGAGGAGTGGTGTGTCTGATCCTCTGTGATAGGTTGTAAGCTGGGAACTCTGTGGTGGCACCTGTATACTCATCCATCATGCCAGGGGGCTTATCAAGCACAACTCTGTGGATGAGGAACGTGATCCAGTGAGCATAGGGAAGCTGCCTGTGACCCTTGAATCCCTCTGCTATTGTGTCCTCCATCTCTAAAAACAGGAGATCCCAAATATCAAATATTGTCTATTGCATGATGGCATTGAGAAGCCAGAGCTGTAAGCGAGTCAGGCCCTCCCTGTATCCCAACCTGGGAAGCAGTGTCCTCCTGATGATGGCCTCTAGCACTCTCGCTGTAGGAGTCAAGTCACTGGGTTCCTGCTCGACCCCTCACCAAAGGGCTCCTTGCAGCAATGGCGCACTAAATCTGTAGGGGGCACCAGCCCTCCATGAGGATGCCTAGGAGGTACCTGCTATCCATAACAAACCTCATGCATCTTGATAGGCTGCTCCTGTAGCCTCAGTATCTCTCTGGCCCTGCCACTCGTCACTCTGTAGTCTTTGCCTCTGAAAGCAAAGTGAATAAACCTGTGATGTGGATCGATGAAGAGTGAAGCATAAAACTGACGAACCCAAGATGGTACATATATCCCCGTCCGTCCAATCAAATCTGTCAGTCCTGGCAAATATGATAAGTATGGCCGAATGCTCTCTTCGGCTGCTGCCACAATAGACTCTATCTGATAGACTCTCTGAGATCTAAACACTGCCCCACTATTGAGATAAGCATTGTAGAAATCCTCCTGCAATGACGTGTAGAAACCCTCAGCTGCTCTCTCATCCCTCCTCGGAGGAAACCAAACCTCAAACTTAATAAAACACAACTACTGAACCTATCTGGCGGTAGTGGCCCTCAAGTCGAGGTGTACCACTAGAGGTGGACCCTATGGTCTAGGTGGAGGACGTGATCCCCTCCGCTGTGTCGGCGGCCTCGGCGAGACTAGTACACGGGTCCGTCCAGAGTGGCAAAGCTAGGGTGCCGGCTCTGTCTCCTTGGCCTCCTGGGTCTGCTGAGGCTCTGCTAGTGGGGGCTGCTGCTGTGTTGATGGACCCTCCTCAATGGCAACCCGTCGTCCTGCAAACGTGGTAGTCCCAGCTGGACTACCGTGACGATGCTCAACCTCCTCAATCGCAGCTCTGACTGCTGGTGAAACTGGCTGATCTACAATGACAACTCCGCTGCGGGCACCACCTCTCTCGGTACGCTCTGCGGCCTCTGCAACAGCTGCTGCTCTCACTGTCTCTACATCGGGGTACTTCCGCTTCTTGGATGTCACCTGCTTGGTTGACTTGCCCTTAGATCCGGCTGGCTAGCGAGGCGGGGGCCTCCGATCATCATCACCTGGGCCACCACCAACGTTCTTGGTGTGAGCCATCTGAACTGACAAGATGGTGAACTGCCGCTGATGAAGATCAACTGTCAAACTGCCGCTTTTGAGGCTTGGCCTCGATCCTTACTCGTGAGCTTGGCTCCGAGTTGACTGCCAACTGCCACAAGAACCATAATGGAACCGACTCGCTGCACGATAGAATAGATGGATATACAAATAAATACCATGTCTAATAGATGCGAAAACCTAATAGAGAAAGCAATGTAGATGCGAACTTGAATCGAATGGCTTTCTACCTGACGATTAGCGATCCGAGAAAAGAAAAGGCGACACGTGAACCGGTAGGGGCTAGGGTTACAAGGAGCAATGATGAACTGGTGGCCCTAGTATTTGTGAAATCAGTGCATTGGATTACAGATTGATCTACGCAATTTGAAATTGAAACAAGGGGCTAGCCTTACCGAGAGAAGATGAGGCTAGGGCACACGGCACTTCATGGTGAAGAGAGGGCCGGTCGCACAGTGGCGCGTGGGGAGGCATGGGCGTAGTGGCGCGGCGAGGCTGGAGCACGGCGGCGTGGGCGCGAGGTGGCCGGCATAGGGTCGCGGTGGCGCGCGGCTGACGAGGGGGCCGAGTGAGCACGGGCAACGGAGGCGCGGGCTAGGCTGTGGCGGTGAGTTGGTGGGGCTAAGGCGGCGTGACTTAGCGGTGGCTCGGGCTAGGGCATGGCAGGATGAGGGTGAACAAGGGTACGGCTTGCGGTTAAATAGTTCCCCACATGCGACAGAAAAGGAATCGGAGAAAGGAGTCCTAAAGCCGCGCGAGATCCACTGACCGGACGCTCCAGTGGTAGCGACCGGACGCTACCACCCAGCGTCCGGTCGATTCCAGAGATGTCCAAATCCTCTGGAATCAGGACCGGACGCGTTCGGTGGTCCATGACCGGACGCAGGCAGGGTCCGGTCTGGACAACTTGGTCTTCCTTCGATCGATCGGACGCTGAACCCTTCCTGACCGGACGCACAGACGCAGTGTCTGGTCACTCCTTCACCAGCAGTTCACCTCCTGTGAACTGACCAGACGCTAGACAGCAGCGTCCGGTGCAGCGTCCGGTGCACCTTTTCCAGCAAATCTTCAAACATCCTTCTCGCTGCCTGTTCCCAATCAAGTCCCAACTTGAATAAGATCCAAATAAACACCAATTGGGACTGATGTGAGTGACCTCTCTCAAACCCTCATATTTTTCAAAATATTTTACCTTAGGCTATAATTCTTTTTAAGAAAATAGGCAACAAGAGGGCAAATGAAACAAAACGACAAAACAACATTCATGCATATGCACTACTTGTAAGTAAATCTAGTTGCTTGTCAAGTTTGATCCAAGGTTAAGCTTCTTCACACACTTTTGGGCGGTTATCTTAACCATGTTAGACAAGCCCTATATGCATTGCCACAAGTTAAACATGTTGTATATTACAATGAATGCAAGGGACAACACAAGCTCAATTTTTAGTGAAGTTACTAAAATCAAGTACATTGAGCTTATTCCGCAATCTACAAAATGTAGCCTCATCTAGCGGTTTAGTGAAGATATCCGCTAATTGATCTTCAGATCTTACACCTTCTAGTGATATATCATTTTTAGCCACATGATCTCTTAGAAAGTGATGGCGGATATCTATATGCTTGGTGCGAGAGTGTTGAACCGGATTATTTGCAAGTTTTACCGCACTTTCATTGTCGCACAAAAGAGGTACTTTCTCTAGAACTACTCCATAGTCTAGCAAAGTTTGTTTCATGTATAATATTTGTGCACAACAAGCACCCGTGGCAATGTATTCCGCTTCGACGGTGGACAAAGCCACACTATTTTGTTTCTTGGAGGACCAAGACACAAGTGATCTACCAAGCAAATGGCACCCTCCAGATGTGCTCTTTCTATCAACTTTGCATCTGGCGTAATCTGAATCGGAATAGCCAATTAATTCAAATAAAGCTCCTTTGGGATACCAAAGACCAATGCTTGGTGTGTGCTTAAGATACCTAAGGATTCTTTTTACGGCAATTAAATGTGTTTTCTTAGGACTAGCTTGAAATCTAGCACACATACACACACTAAACATGATATCGGGCCTAGATGCGGTTAAATATAACAAGTTACCAATCATAGAACGGTAGAGAGTTTGATCAACCGGGTTACCTCCCTCATCTAGGTCGAGATGTCCATTTGTAGGCATTGGTGTCTTGATTGGCTTACATTCATCCATCTTGAATCTCTTGAGAAGATCTTTTGTGTATTTCTCTTGAGAGATGAAGATGCCTTCTTTCATTTGCTTGACTTGAAAACCAAGAAAGAATGTAAGCTCACCAATCATTGACATCTCGAACTCCTTCGACATCAATTCACCAAATTCTTTGCATGAGTCTTCATTTGATGATCCAAAGATGATATCATCAACATATACTTGACAAATGAAGATATGCCCATCAAGCTTCTTGGTGAATAGTGTGGTGTCGACCTTCCCAATGGTGAAGCCCTTCTCAATGAGGAAATCCCGAAGGCGCTCATACCAAGCTCTTGGGGCTTGCTTAAGCCCATATAGTGCCTTGGACAACCTATAAATATGATTAGGATATCTAGGGTCTTCAAACCCGGGAGGTTGATCAACATAGACTAGTTCATTTATAAATCCATTTAAAAAGGCACTTTTCACATCCATTTGATATAGTTTCATTTCATGATGTGATGCATATGCAAGAAGGATATGGATGGCTTCTAATCTTGCAACCGGTGCAAATGTCTCTCCAAAATCCAAACCTTCAACTTGAGAGAACCCCTTTGCAACTAGTCTTGCCTTGTTCCTCACAACAACATCTTGATCATCTTACTTGTTTCGGAACACCCACTTTGTTTCAATGACTCTTGCACCTTTGGTCGCTCTTCAAGAGTCCAAACTTCATTGCGAGTGAAGTTGTTCAACTCTTCATGCATGGCATTGATCCAATCCGGATCTTTAAGAGCTTCTTCTACCTTGGTAGGCTCATAGCAAGAGACAAACGAGTGATGAGCAATAAATGAAGTAAGTTTTTGAGATCGAGTCATCACACCCTTTGATGGACTCCCTATGATGAGATCTTGTGGATGATCTTGTAGGAGAGGTGTGTTTCTTCTATTGACCACTTGAGGAGGAGGTTGTGGAGCATCAACATCTTGTGCTTGTACCACCATTTGCTCATGAGAGATATGAGTATCTTCATTTTCCACTCTCCCATCTTTTTCACCATCTTGTGGTACATTTGATGAAGAAGGTTGGTTAATGACTTGTACATCATCTTCATCATCTTTTGGCTTGATGTCTCCCACCAGAATATTCTTCATAGCCTCCCTCAATGGTTCATCACCTACATCATCAAGATTCTCATGTGCTCCTTGGGAGCCGTTAGATTTATCAAATTCCACATCATATGTTTCTTCAACCAAGCCAGTGGCATGATTAAATACTCTATATGCTTTGGACTTCAATGAGTAACCAACAAGAAAACCTATATCACAACGTCTTTGAAACTTCCCTAGGTGTTGTCGCTTCTTGTAGATGTAGCACTTGCAACCAAACACCCTAAAGAAGGAGACGTCCGGCTTCTTCCCATTGAGCAACTCATACGGTGTCTTGATAAGGAACTTTTGAAGAAATAGGCAGTTGGATGCATAACATGCGGTGTTGATTGCTTCCACCCATAGAGCTTCAGGGGTGTTGTACTCATCTAGCATTGTCCTTGCAAGGGTGATCAAAGTCAGATTCTGCCTCTCAACTACACCATTTTGTTGAGGAGTATAGGTTGCGGAGACTTCATGTTTGATTCCAACTTCATCACAATAGGATTCAATATTTGTGTTGTCAAACTCTTTGCCATTGTCACTTCTTATCTTCTTGAGCTTCACTTCAAATTCATTTTGAGCTCTCTTGGCAAACTTCTTGAAACAAGATGCAACTTCGGATTTGTCATGAAGAAAGAACACCCATGTATACCTTGAATAGTCATCCACAATCACAAGACAATAGAGATTTCCTCCCAAACTCTTATATGTTGTTGGTCCAAATAAATCCATGTGTAGGAGTTCTAGCACTCTTGTGGTTGACATAAAAGCTTTGGTTGGATGAGTGTTTGCAACTTGCTTGCCGGCTTGACATGCACTACAAAGCTTGTCCTTCTCAAACTTCACATCCTTCAACCCTCTCACCAAATCATTCTTCATAAGCTTCTTGAGTGAGCTCATCCCAACATGAGCAAGTCTTCTATGCCATAGCCACCCAAGTGTTGTTTTGGTGAATAGGCAAGTCTTCAAGTTTGCATCTTCGGAGATGAAGTCAACTAGATATAAGTTGTTGTATCTAAATCCATTGAATATCACTTGTTTTTCATCTACTTTGGATACAACAACCTCCTTCTCGGTGAATAAGCATTGGAAACCAAGATCACACAATTGCCCAACAGATAGCAAGTTGAAACTCAATGAGGCAACATAGAGCACATTGGAGATGGAATGATCATTTGATATTGCCACTTTGCCCAATCCTTTAACCTTGCCCTTTGAATTATCTCCAAATGTTATTTTCTCTTGTCCATCTACCTCTTCATCTAGTGAGGTGAACATACGAGGATCACCGATCATATGTTGAGTGCAACCACTATCAATAACCCAATGACTTCCACCGGTCTTATAGTTCACCTACACACAAGAGATTCAAGCTTTAGGGATCCAAACTTGTTGAGGGCCCTTCACCTTCTCAACAAGTGACTTAGCCACCCAAATCTTCTTAGGCCTACTCTTATTGGGGGGTCCTAAGAACATGACTTTCATCTTTCCACTAGAATCTTTTCTAAGCATGTAGTGAGCATTGAAAGCAAAGGGTCTAGCATGCTTGGGCAAGGGTTGTGGTCGTGGAGTTTGACACTCATGAGCAAAGTGGCCTTCTTGTCCACACTCAAAACATCTCTTTGGCTTTAGCTTTGGCTTTGATTGTTGGTGTTGAGCTTGAGCCTTCTTCTTCTCTACACTTGCCATATATCCAATGCCACTTCTATCCATCTTCATGATGGTATTCATGAGTAGCTCACTTTGGAGATGCTTGCCTCTAGCAAACTTGCTCAATCCCACCTTGAGATGCTCTTTCTCCATCTTGAGCTTCTTGTTCTCTTCCTTGAGAATATCATTGTTCTTCTCTTCCTTGAGTTTCTTGTTTTCTTCTTTGAGCTTCTCATTCTCAAGGATCAACTCTTTGTCATGATCAAGAGTTTCTAGTACAATGGTGTTGTGACTTTTCATCTCTTCAAGATCTTTCATGAGCTTCTCATGGTCACTCTTGAGCTTGACATACTCATCATAGTCATTGCACTCAACCACTTGCTTGCCTTTGCTACTAGATCCATGCTCAATGCTCTCATCAATTAAATCATCACATGAGGTAGCTATATCAATCTTAACAACATGGTTAGTAGCAACATGTGGCTCATTTGGTAAGAATTCTTGTGCAATAACAAGGGTATCATAATTGATTTTTAGAGTTGTATATTCATCTTTTAGCTTGTTGTGACTAATGATAAGCTCATTGTGCACCCACTCAAGTTTATCATGTTTATCTTTAAGCTCTTTCTTTGAAGATTTGAGCTCCTTGAGTTTGGATGATATAGAGTCATTTGTTTCTTTGAGCTCATCATTAGCCTTTTCCAATGTATCACACTTAGCTAAGAGTGAATCATTTTTAGCATCAAGTTTTTCATTTGTAGCTCTACTCTTTCTAATGATCTTAGTGTATTTTCTTAATATTTTGACAAGATCATCATATGTGGGTGAATCATCATCGTTATCACTATCATCATCACTAGCTTGCTCATCATCACTACTATCATCACTCTTAGTTACCTTGCGTTCACCTTTGGCCATAAGGCATAGGTGTGTAGAGGATGATGGCGATGGTGGCGGTGAGGATGCAAGATCAATAGCAATGGTGGCCACCTTCTCATTGTCACTCTCATCATCGGATGATCCACTTGATGAATCAATGTCCATGAGCCAATCACCGACAATATAGGCCTTGCCACTCTTCTTCTTCTTGTAGAAGTCTATCTTTTTGCCATCTCTCTTCTTGTATGGCTTGTTCTTTTTCTTTTCATCTTCATCACTTGAATCATCTTTCTTGCCCTTGTTCTTGAACTTGTCTTTCTTGGGCTTTGTGCATTGATGAGCTAGGTGGCCAAGTTCGCCACAAATGTAGCAATCCATCTCGGAGATTGGCTTTCTTCTTGAGCTAGTGAAGAACTTCTTCTTCTTGCCGTCAAACTTGATGCCACTCTTGTTTAGCTTCTTTAGCATCTTGGCGGTCTTCTTCACCATGAGAGCAAGACTTTCTTCATCATCTTCATCACTTGAGCTCTTATACTCAAGTCTTGCCTTGCCCTTATCTTGGCTAGCTTTGAATGCTAAGTCCTTCTCTTTCTTCTTTGTAGAGGATGAGCCATCTTATGGCGTGATGTGCATGTACATCTCATGAGCATTGATCTTTCCCAAGATTTGTGTCGATGTAGTGGCTAAAAGATCACCTTGATGTAGCATGATCATAATGTGCCCATATTTGTCAATGGGGAGAACACTCAAGATCTTTCTCACAACGTCGGATGGTGACATTTGAGTAAGTTCAAGCCCATTGACTTCCTCTACAAGAACATTTAAACGAGAATACATTTCATTAGCACTTTCTTTGGGAAGCATCTCAAAAGAATTTAGCTTTTTAATCACAAGATGATAGCGTTCCTCACGCTCACTCTTGGTTCCCTCATGGAGTGCACAAACGTCTGACCATAGTGCATGGGCATCTTTGTGGTTCCTTACATGATTGAACACATCTTTGCAAAGGCCTCTAAAGATGGTGTTGCAAGCCTTTGCATTCCATTTTTCATAGTTTACTTTATCGCCTTGAAGTTGTGCGGCATTCTTAGGTGTTGGGAACCCTTGAGAGGCGGCTCTAAGAATTCCAACATCTAGAGCTTCTAGGTAAGCCTCCATGCGAATTTTCTAATATGGAAAATCATCCCCCTCGAAGATAGGAGGAGGTCTATCCCTGTGAGACATCTTGCTCTAAGTGGTTAGGCTTAAAAACGTGAGCACGAGGATTTGATACCAATTGAAAGGATCAAGATGCCCAAGAGGGGGGTGAATTGGGCTAATTCTAAATTTTCTTGCAATAATCAAATCCTACGGATAGCCCAATTAACCCCTTGTGCCTAGAAAAGTGTTTCTATTAAATCAACGCACAAAAGACTTGCAACCTATGTTCCAAACTTACTCTAGCATAGCAATTCTATGAATGTAAAGACAAGTGTTGAATTGCTCAAAGTAAATACTTAAAGTAAATGCTCAAAGTAAATGGAGAGAGGAACGCAGCGATGTTTTGCCGAGGTATCGGAGAGTCGCCACTCTCCACTAGTCCTCGTTGGAGCACCCGCGCAAGGGTGTAGCTCCCCCTTGATCCACGCAAGGATCAAGTGCTCTCTACGGGTTGATTCTTCGACACTTCGTCGCGGCGAATCACCCAAAACCGCTCACAACTTGAGTTGGGTCACCCACAAGCTCTGCCGGGTGATCACCAAGCTCCCAATCACCACCAAGCCATCTAGGTGATGGCGATCACCAAGAGTAACAAGCACGAACTCTCACTTGACCACGCGAAGCCTAATGAGAAGATGGATGCACACTTGTCTACTCTTGATTCACTAATGAGGTTTCACTCTTGAATTCTCAAATCACAAACACCTCACTAGGACCTTGCCCTTCTTGGCACTCACAAACGTGTTTCTCAACTGTTGGAATGAGCAAAAGTGACTCCACTCACGAGTGGAGCTTCTATTTATAAGGCAGCCTAAAAAATGAACCGTTATGAGCTTCTACGGGGTGACCGAATGCTCCGATCATTTTGACCGGACGCTCCGGTCAGTTCAACCCACGCAACAGTTTTCACGTGATGACCGGACGCTATTAGGGTCCGGTCAGTACTGACCGGACGCGTCCAGTCGCTCTTGGATGCTTACTGTAATCGACCGAACGTTGGATACTCAGGGTCCGATCACTACTGACCGGACGTGTCCGGTCACACTTTCTCAAGTCTAGACCCTTACTGGAGTCGACTGGACGCTGGCCCTCAACGTCCGGTCACACGACCTTCCAGCGTCCGGTCACACCAGACTTGTTCTTCATGGTCAAATGAACTGACCAGACCCTGCGGCCAGCGTCCAGTCGCACCAGAGCCAGCGTCCGGTCAGTATTTGACCCTCCATTCACTTCCAACTCTCGATCATATGTGAATGAAGTTTGCTCCAAAGGATCTTAGGCATTCATAGGAGCTACCTAGAGCTAGTTTTAACAAGTGTGCACCACACCTAACTCACTAGACTCAACTAGGTCAAGCTACCCGTTCATACCCCCCTTCATAGTACGGCCAAAGGAAAAACAAAGTCCTAAACTACTCTAAGTGTCTCTCCAACTTTAATTGACACTTAGAACTAGTTATCCTTAACCTTGTCGTCCATCCTTTGAAAATCAAAACGATTTCCATCGTAGGGGCATGACAAACAAGATTGCCCAATCGATCTCCATTACCAAGACCTAACTTAATTGCCTCTACAAACACACGTTAGTCACAGTAATCTTGTATTATCATTAATCACCGAAATCCAACTAGAGGCCTAGATGCTTTCATGCATCATGTGACTTCATGAGGGAGCGGTCATAGTCTGATAGTGGCGGAGGATAAGCATCTTTTTCTTGTGAGCTTCGACCTTCTACCTCAGCAGATCTCGTGGTATATAAAAGTACGGCTTCTCCTTAAGCTTCGCTTGTCTCTGCTTTTGGATATCTATAAAAAAATCTTTCACTTTTTTGTCTTCTTCAGCTGCTATTTGCTCATCAGTCTTTTTAGGAAGTATTTCTTGAGAAATAACTCTTTTTTTCAGGGTCTTCTTTGCCACCGGGACCTTAGACGTCTCTGTAGTGCGTCGCTGTGGAGGGGGTGGGGCGGTGTTGGAGACCGGCGTGGAGGCGATGAGGCCGTTGTTGGAGACCGGCGTGGAGGCGTTGGAGATCGTTGTGGAAGCGGTGGGGGCGGTGTAGGAGTTGGAGATCGTTATGGAGGCGATGGGGCCGGTGTAGGAGTTGGAGATCGTCGTGGGGATGAAGTCGTTTCGCCCCCCGCGATGCTGTGATGAGATGGGGAATGAATGATTGGGTTAGGCTGGGGGGAGACCCTGCTACAAAAACAAGTTGTGAGTCAATTATTTTTTAAGCCAATATAAAATTAATGGAAAATAATATTTCATTCACTTTCATTCATACCTAGGATGAGGTAGGGGAAGCGGTGGCATCCCAGGAATGATGATGAAGCGTTTGCGCCATTGAATAAATGTCTTCTCTGCTTCTCCTAGTGTCTTCTCCCCATCACCGC
Source organism: Miscanthus floridulus (assembly GCF_019320115.1). Lineage (NCBI taxonomy): Eukaryota > Viridiplantae > Streptophyta > Magnoliopsida > Poales > Poaceae > Miscanthus > Miscanthus floridulus. The sequence goes on along the minus strand of NC_089594.1, from coordinate 44,038,566 downwards.
CTTCAATGTTAAGAGGAATATTGCTATAACCTTTGAGCACTCTATCGACCAAGACGCTAGCATATCCAGGTTGAATAACTGACCCATGGATTCTTGGTGTCTTCCTTCGGTCTATTGGAGATACAACCCCGATAGCCACCATGATTGATGCATTATTACCATCTGGAATGTGCAGCTCACATGTTGTTAGAGGCTCGATAATGTTATCAACAGGGAAGCACAACCCAGCATAATCTTGAATAACTGGCAGCTCCGTGGAAGCACAACTGCTTTTCATCTGACCAACGGGGCTAATGGTGACTCTCGGCGTTGATTGTGATTGCATTTGACTCATTGCTAGCTGCACTTGCCTCTTGATCTCCTCCTGCATTCTTGCCTCAAGAGATTTTCTAGCTATGCATGTGATAACACATAGAATGTCTCTCTAGATACAATTTTCTCTCTCTCAACATATGGAAATAATTAAGTACATGTATATATACACATAGAAATAATTAAGTACATATATATGTATACATATAGAATCTCTCTCTAGATATGCATGTGATATAGATAGAATTACTAATAAAATATCCAAGTGATATATAGATAGAATTACTAAAATAAAATATGCATGTGATATAGAGATAGAATTACTAATAAAATATGCATGTGTCAATTACAAAAACAAAATAAATCTAACATATAATTACTAAATCCAATTAAATAAAATAACACACATATATCTAGATAGAATTAATTACTAAATCTAATTAAACCTAACATATATACATAGATAGAATTACTAAATCAAAATTAAATCTAACACATATATAGAGAGAGATAGAACAATAATTACTAAATATATCAAAAACTATAATAAAAAACTATCTAAAAAACTATCTAAATAAAGTACTAATTAAATTTTAATACATTTAAATCTAATTAACATATATCAAAAACTATCTAAAAACTAACTAAAAACTAAGAATAAACTACTAATTAAATTTTAATACATTTTAATCTAACATATATATCAAAAACTATCTAAAAACTATCTAAAAAACTATCTAAAAAATATGGCCGAGAGCAGCTAGCTAGCAGGCTAACTGGAGCGGATGGCGGGCGTGCTGGCCGGCCATGGGGCCGAGCTGAGCACCTCGCGCGAGGATGACGTACGGTGGAGACGAGCTCGACGGCCGCCGGGCGGGGCTCGACGACGAGGCCGAGCGGGGGTAGACGACGACGGCGGCACGACAGAGACGAGCTCGATGGCCGGGCGCGGCAGAGACGAGATCGACGTGTAGATCGAAAAGTAGAAGATGAATAGAATAGGAACCGTTCGATATATGACTAAACGCCATTTAGTCCCGGCTGGTAAGCCGAATCGGGACTAAAGGTCCAACCCTTTAGTCCCGGCTCGGCTTACCAGCCGGGACTAAAGGAGCTTTAGTCCCGATTGGTGTTACCAGCCGGGACTAAAGGTATTTTTGGGCGGGTAATTTCGCCCACCCTTTAGTCCCGGTTCCTGGCCTGGGCCGGGACTGAAGGCCTAAAAATTTTGGCAGCCCGCCAGAGTAATTGGAAAGGCCTGGGATTTTGATTTTGTTCTCCTTGTTTAATACTAGGTTAATCAATTAATTCTATAGCAACTTCAATACTTTGCAATATTTATTTTAAAAAATACTATTGATTAACTAATTATTTATTGTAAATAGGAAAATTTTGTAGCCTAAAGTTTTTAATTTCTTTTATGAATATAGAATATAAATGTTACTAATACTAAGTATTTTGTTAATGCAAAAATATATTTGTAACTTAAAATTAATAAAACTAATATTATTCGATAGGAAATTTATTATCACATTCTTGTAACGTCAATGTTTCAATTTTTTCTTGGTTTTTGACAAAAAATAAAGAAAATGTAGTATTTTTGTTTTATAACTTTTCAAATGAAAAAATGGCCTATATAAGGATTGTAGATCTTGATGAGTTGAACAAACTTAATATTCAAAACTTTTCAATTTGAGACAATCTAGGGTTTCGAAAACTAGTTTGTAGGCGTTGAAATTTAAAAATCACAAATTTGAACCGTCTAAACTTTCTCAAATGGAAAGTTGACAAAAACAATAATTGTATATCTTGATGAGCTGAACAAACTTGGTATTCAAAACTTTTCAATTGGAGACAATCTAAGGTTCCGAAAACTAGTTTGTAGACGTCAAAATTTAAAAATGACAAATTTGAACTGTCCAAACTATCTCGAATGAAAAGTTGACCAAAACAACAATTGTAGATATTGATGAGTTTAACAAACTTGGTACTCAAAACTTTTCAATTTAAAGTCATTTAAAGTCCATAATACTAGAGTCAAAGTGTTGTTTTTTCATTTGACCAAATTTAACTTGGTCAAACTTACTCAAATGAGACACTAAATGACCTCAGATGAAAAATCTCTGAATAACAAGTTTGATCATCTCAGCAAGATCTACAATTGTTACATAGCTCATTTTCTCATTTGATAAAGTTTTATCAAACACTAGTCACAAATTCTTGAATCTCATATAGACTTTCTAAAACTATGTCACACACTTGTGAAATTTAAATTACATTTTGTTCAAACTTTCTCAAATGAAAAAATGTACTATATAAGTATTGTAGATCTTGATTAGCTGAACAAACTTAGTATTCAAAACTTTTCAATTTGAGACAATCTAGGATTCCGAAAACTAGTTTGTAGGCGTCAAAATTTAAAAATCATAAATTTGAACCGTCCAAACTTTCTCAAATTGAAAGTTGTCCAAAACAACAATTATATATCTTGATGATTTTAACAAACTTTGTATTCAAAACTTTTCAATTTGAAGTCATTTAGAGTTCATAATACTAGAGTCAAAGTGTTGTTTTTTCATTTGACCAAACTTGCTCAAATGAGACACTAAATGACTTCAGATGAAAAAACTCTGAATACCAAGTTTGATCATCTCAGCAAGATCTACAATTTTTACATAGCTCATTTTCACATTTGAGAAAGTTTTATCAAACACTAGTCACAAATTCTTGAATCTCATATAGACTTTCTAAAACTATATCACACACTTATGAAATTTAAACTACATTTTATTCAAACTTTCTCAAATGAAAAAATGGCCTATATAAGGATTGTATATCTTTATGAGCTGAACAAACTTGGTATTCAAAACTTTTCAATTTGAGACAATCTAGGGTTCCAAAAACTAGTTTGTAGGCGTCGAAATTTAAAAATCATAAATTTGAACCATCCAAACTTTCTCAAATGGAAAGTTGACCAAAACAACAATTGTAGATCTTGATGAGTTTAACAAACTTGGTATTCAAAACTTTTCAATTTGAAGTAATTTAGAGTTCATAATACTAGAGTCAAAGTGTTGTTTTTTCATTTGACCAAATTTGACTTGGTCAAACTTGCTCAAATGAGACACTAAATGACCTCAGATGAAAAAACTATGAATACCAAGTTTGATCATCTCATCAAGATCTACAATTATTACATAGCTCATTTTTCCATTTGAGAAAGTTTTATAAAACACTAGTCATAAATTCTTGAATCTCATATAGACTTTCTAAAACTATGTCACACACTTGTGAAATTTGAACTATATTTTGTTCAAACTTTCTCAAATGAAAAAATGGCCTATATAAGGATTGTATATCTTGATGAGCTGAACAAACTTGGTATTCAAAACGTTTCAATTTGAGACAATCTAGGGTTCCGAAAACTAGTTTGTAGGCGTTGAAATTGAAAAATCACAAATTTGAACCATCCAAACTTTCTCAAATAGAAAGTTGACCAAAACAACAATTGTAGATCTTGACGAGTTTAACAAACTTGGTATCCAAAACTTTTCAATTTGAAGTCAGTTCATAATACTAGAGTCAAAGTGTTGTTTTTTCGTTTGACCAAATTTGACTTGGTCAAACTTGTTCAAATGAGACACTAAATGACCTCAGATGAAAAAACTCTGAATACCAAGTTTGATCATCTCAGCAAGATCTACAATTGTTACATAGCTTATTTTCCCATTTGAGAAAGTTTTATCAAACACTAGTCATAAATTCTTGAATCTCATATAGACTTTCTAAAACTATGTCACAAACTTGTGAAATTTGAAACATATATTAAACATATTACAATGTGAAGTCATAACATATTTCATAATATCCATCTCTAAAACATAATATATTAAACATGCATCGTTGTATCATACGGGTACAACAGTGAATTTCTTCTTGACGTATGACCCTTGGTTATGATCTTGTCGTAACCATGGAGTGTCTTCATCATTTAACATGATGCTTGGATCTTTCTTCACTATGAAGGGTGGAATTTGAACATTTCTTTCATAATCTTCTGACATGTCTGACTTGTCTTCAATTCTCACTATATTTATTTTCCTAGAAAGAACTATGTGGTACTTTGGCTCATTGATCATTGAGTTGATGTCTTTATTTTTTCCTCTCTTTGATTTTGTAGACATGTCTTTCACATAGAACACCTGACTTACATCGGTAGCAAGGACGAATGGTTCGTCTTTGTACCCAATATTGTTGAGGTCCACTGTTGTCATTCCATACTCTTTGTCGACTGTTACCCCTCCTCCGGTCAGCTTCACCCACTAGCACCGGAACAAAGGGACTTTAAAATTAGGTGTGTAGTCTAGTTTCCATATCTCTTCTATGCGGCCATAATATGTTTGTATATTCCCATTTGGATCTATGCCATCTATGCAAACACCACTATTTTGATTGGTGCTCCTTTTATCTTGGGCAACTTTGTAAAATGTATTCCCATTTATCTCGTACCCTTGGTACATGAGGATATGCCACGATGGTTGCCTAGCCAACAAATATAGTTGCTCATGAATATTGTCATCGCCTTGACATTCTTTTCACAACCAACCACTAAAACTTTCCATGTGCTGACGCCTAATCCAAGCTTCAGTCTTCCCTAGAAACTTGGATCGTAAGAACTCCTTATGTATCTCAATGTACGGATGCACTAATGATGAGTTCTGAAGAACTGTGTAGTGTGCTTTATTGAAATAATCGTCTTCCATGCCAATATATGTTTTCTTCCCTAAAGTTTCTTTACCACTGAGTCTCCCCTCGTGTCGCGATTCGGGAACGCCAATTGGGGCAAGGTCAGGAATAAAGTCAACATAGAACTCAATGACCTCCTCTGTTCCATAGCCCTGGGCGATGCTTCCTTCAGGCTTAGAACGGACTTTCACATATTTCTTCAAGACTCCCATAAACCTCTCGAAGGGGAACATGTTATGTAAGAACACAGGTCCAAGAATACTAATCTCCTTCACCAAATGAACTAGGAGGTGTGTCATGATATTAAAGAAGGATGGAGGGAACACCAACTCAAAGCTGACAAGACATTGAACCACATCATTCTATAGAGTAGCTAGTTCCACTAGATTGATTGCCTTCTGAGAAATTGCATTAAGGAATGCACATAGCTTCACGGTGGCTAGACATACATGTGGAGGTAGAATTCCTCTTAAAGCAACTAGAAGCAATTGCGTCATAAGCACGTGGTAGTCGTGAGACCTTAAGTTTAGGAATTTCTTCTCTGGCACATTTATTATACCCTTTATATTGGAGGAGAATCCCGATGGGACCTTGATGCTGCTTAGACATTCGAACATGTTGTCCCTCTCTTCTTTGCTAAGTGTGTAGCTAGCAGGACTTAAGTAATGACGTCCATCATCTGTCTTCTCTGGACGAAGGTTGTCTTGTTCTTTCATGCCCTGCAAGTCCTGGCGTGCTTCAAGTGAATCCTTTGGCTTCCCGTACACACCCATGAATCCTAACAGGTTCACACAAAGATTCTTTGTCAGGTGCATCACGTCGATTGCGTTGCGGACCTCTAGGACTTGCTAATAGGGTAGCTCCCAAAAGATGGACTTCTTCTTCCACATGGGTGCGTGTCCCTTAGCATCTTTGGGAACAAATTCGCTGCCTTGTCCCTTTCCAAATACTACTTTCATATCCTTGACCATTGCGAGTACATCTTCCCTGGTTCAGTTATGAGGCTTCTTCCGGTGGTCTGGCTTACCTTTAAAATGCTTCCCTTTCTTTCTTACTTGGTGATTCAAAGGAAGGAATCAACGATGGCCAAGGTACTCGACCTTTCGACATCATTTCAAATATATACTGTCAAGGTCATCAAAACAATATGTGCATGCATTATATCCTTTGTTTGTCTGACCTGAAAGATTACTTAAAGCAGGCCAATCATTGATTGTTACGAACAATATTGCTCATAGGTCAAAGTGTTCTTGTTTGTACTTATCCCAGACACATACACCTGGTTTGTTCCATAAAACTAGAAGTCCTTCAACTAATGGCTTCAGATAGACATCAATATCGTTGCCAGGTTGCCTCAGACCTTGGATGAGGATCGACATCATAATGAACTTCTGCTTCATGCATAACCATGGAGGAAGGTTGTAGATACATAGAGTAACTGGCCAAGTGCTATGCTCCCCAAAAGGATTCATACCATCTGTACTTAAGGCGAACCTTAAGTTTCTAGCCTCATTTGCAAACTCTGGAAATTCTCTGTCTATCGCTCTCCACTGGAACCCATCAGCTGGGTGTCTCAGCATATTGTCTACCTTACGGTCTTCTTTATGCTATCGCAACAACTTTGCATGGTCTTTATTTCTGAACAAACGTTTTAAGCGTGGTATTATAGGAGCATACCACATAACCTTGGCAGGGATTTTCTTTCTAGGACGTTGTTCACCCTCGATGTCACCAGGATCATTGCGCCTGATCTTATACCACGCTGCTTTACATACCGGGCATTCATCCAAATTCTCGTATTCATTGCCATGGTAGAGGATGCAGTCATTAGGACATGCATGTATCTTCTAGATTTTTAATCATAAAGGGTAGACAACCTTTTTTGCTTCGTACATAGTGGTGGGCAATTCATTTGGCTTCGGAAGCATCTTCTTTATGAGGTTCAATAAATTTCCAAATGCCTTGTCGGATACACCATTCTTTGCCTTCCACTGTAGCAATTCCAGTGTTGTACCTAGCTTTTTTTTGCCCCTCTTCGGCCATCGGGTATAGCAACTTCCTATGATCCTCAAGCATGCGCTCGAACTTAACTTTCTCTTTTTCACTTTCGCATTCTTGTTGTGCATCACGAATGGCATCGCCAAGAGCATCACCGAGATCATCTTCTGCCGCTACCTCTTCTTTGTCTCCCCCATTGTAGTATCATCAAAGGCACCATACTGAGCAATAATGTCATCAATGTCTAAATCTTCTCCTTCACCTTCTTCTATCATGACCCCGCTTTCTCCATGCTTAGTCCAACATATATAGTTTGACATAAAACCTAACTTAAGCAAATGTGAATAAAGACTCATTGAGCTTGAATATTCGTTTAAATTCTTACATAGGGCACATGGACAGCATATGAAACCATCTCGCTTATTTGCCTCGGCCACACCTAAGAAATAGTGCACGCCCTCAATAAAGTCATGGGAGCGGCGATCGGCATTGTACATCCAATGGCATCTGCATTACATGATAAATTATGAAAATCTTGAACATAATTAAGTATTTTATTACACAACATAGATGGCACACACACGGTTGATTAATTAACTAAGCCTAGCTACAACGTAAGCAATCCTAACTATCACTAAACAAACTAAAACTACAATGCACTTCAGTAACATAATTATTTTGTGACCATACGCAACTAAAACAGACAAATCATTCGTCTATTGAATATCAATAAGCTTCTCCTGCTGGCTCACTGCCTCATCAGCAGCAACCGCTACCTCAAGCGCACCCGAATTCTGTACGTATGTAGCATAATCTTCCTCCCAGTACCCACCATCGTATCCATTGCCCTCCCACTGAAATTAAAGCTAAAAAATATTTAGTCAAAAATATTCAAGAAAAGCAGGTCAATTAGCCATAATAATCAAATGCGTAAGAAACTCACATCGCGATCCGGGCACTTGTAGAAAACACGACCCTTGTTGGGTCCCTATCTCTTGACTCGGTACTCCATCACAATCTTCTGCTTACACTTGCCGCAGATAATGAGAGAGAGTTCTGGCCTTAGTCGTTTCGCAACCGAACGAGAGGCCGATGATCCGGTACCAGTTGGCATCTACTTTCTATACTTATTTTTGCAAACTAGTGTAAATTTCACATTTTCTAAAATAATATATTTAAACAAAACTAAAATTATTTATTTATCTAACTAAACCATGAAATATGTACTATGTATAATAGTAAAATATCAAACTATCAAGTGATTTTACTATTGTAAATCATCATGTGATTTTGAGCTAAAAATGACATAGCAATCATAATCAAATCCACCATATCAAGTTACTTTCTATACTTATTTTTGTAAACTATTGTAAATTTCTCATTTCTAAAGTAATATATTAAAAAAAATAAAAATATTTATTTATCTAACTAAACCATGAAATGTACTATATATACTAGCAATACTAAACTATCTAGTGATTTTGATGAACTAATTTAACTTTTGTTTATCCAAACATATATGCAAATCATCATGTGATTTTGAGCTAAAAATGACAAAATCATAATAAAGTCCAACATATAAAGTTACACATGCATCTACATTGCAAAATGAGATAAGCTACTGATAAAACATAAGAGGATTAAGTTTGTTACCTCCAAAATCGAAGAGCAACACCAATGGAGGGGGAGAGAGCAAGAACAACAGCAAGCTGAAGAATAGAGACAGTGAGTTTGAATGGAATGGCTCGGGCTCAGGGAGGAAGAAATGAGCTGGTCTATAGGCCGGGATAATTAGTCCCGGTTAGGGGGCCAAACCGGGACTAAAGATTAATCTTTATTCCCGAAGCATCACCCAAACCGGGACTAAAAGCTTTAGTCCCGGTTTACCTTTAGTCCCGGTTGGTAATACCAGTCGGGACTAAAGATCCCTGCCCCGCGGACGACCGTTGGGCATTACAAACCGGGAGGGCAAAAAATGCCGAGGCTAATGCCAAATTAGGACATCGTTCTAAAGTCTGTTCTCTAGCAGTGCTACCAGGAACGTACGAATTACGAAGCTGCAAGACGTGCTCCAGGGCATGCAGGTCCCTTCTATCTTCCATGCATGTTGCTGTCTATCTTCCATGCATGTTGCTTTCAGTTAATAAACCCTGTTTTGTTAATTCTCTGCAGTACGTCTGTGTCATACCGTGTTCTATCTAATAACCCTTGATTAGAATAATAGATGCTATCTTCCTATAGTCCTAACATACATCTTTGCTCAAACGTTTATCCTTTTGTTAGTAACATCCACTTATATTAGCAACGTTTCGGTCTGTTCTTATGTGGTGACATCATGATTAATCTCTCATGCTGCGGTGATAATGAGCTTCGAACTGGTTTGACACGAGAAAAGCATGGAGGCATGGAATTTTTTGAACGAGTAAAGTATTTGGGAAAATAATTTGATCTTCGTGATCTTGGTTTAGCATGATAAATATCTATATAATGATTAAAAAATTAATGTTTGATCGATTTCTATTGAGTAAATGATAACTAATTTGTAATGGTTTTCAGATGAGCCATCATCATATGCTTGCTATGTTGTGGATGGAACAGGACATCAGATCGCTAGTTCAACAAGGGGCTAGACGAAGGTGACCGAGTTTTGATCCCCAGCAAAGCTACGCTAACATGACATAAAATTGGGTTGGTTGCTTCCTTGCTTATCTTGTTTAATTTCTGCATTATTGCCTGTCACTAGGAGGATGATGTAGGGCTCGCCATTGCTTCTATTATTTGTAATTATATGCTAATTGGTTCGGCATATTAGTTATTCAGAGCTGATTTCGCAGAATCTATGCAACCAGGTGGTTGCTTCAGATGTGAGTTGTCATTCATGAGGCTACCGAGCGAAGATTGTGATTTGGCGAAAGGAACAATACTACCGGTAATCTATATGTTTTTGACCCGTGGTTTATATATTTTTTAGTCTTTTATGCAAGACACGACAGCTATTCTAAGCAATGATAATTTGGACTGTGTTGAACAGTGTCACACCTGATTTTAAGGATAAAATGGGATCATAATCTTATGTGCGCCTAGAGATTAGTTACACACATAAGTCGATAAATTATAGATAGTACCATCACAAGTGTTGTCGGGTTCATAAACCCGGGGTCTCTCATGTACCTGCTTTCCAGCAAAAGCTTGGCCCGGCAGACGACGTTGCGAACGACGCGCAACTCCTGGGCCGGCCCAAATACCTAACGACAGGTCAGAAGGGCGATCCAATCTTCGACCGGAAGGCTTGGCCAAGAGGAACGACACCCGTTTCTGACTCTAGCCCACCTCTTCGACCGGAAGGCCTGGCCAAGAAGGAACAGTGCTCGCTTTCGACTCCGGCCCGCCTCTCCAACCAGAAGGCCTGGCCAAGGAGGAACGTCGCTCGCTTCCGACTTCCACCCGCATCTCTGACCGAAAGGCCTGGCCAAACACCGCTTCCGACTCCGACCTGCCTCTCCGACCGGGGATGCACCGAACCTCTGCTTACAGCTCTTCTCCAACTAGCATAGTCGGAGCCGACTAGAACCAACCGATCGGGGACGCCCGCTCAGTGAGGACCCAGGAAATGGACGGAGCAAGTAAGGCAGGGCATTCAAGTCAACCACAATACGAAGGACCATACCCTGTACACCTATAGTACCGACAGGACATGTCAGAATGGTGCCCTGCAACCTTCCAGGCATGTCAGAACCCAAGCAGTATTATGGGCACCAACGTTTTGCTCGACAGTGTTATGGGCGCCATCAATCCCCATACCAGGCAAACACGGTAAGACCCCCCACATGCCTCTGGGCATCAACAGTGTTATGGGTGCTATCATTTGCCATACATGGTGAATGCGGTAAAAAACTCCCACATGTGTCTGACATAAATAGTATTGTGGGCGCTTACCATCATCTTGTACCCGACGGCGTGGGCAACAAGACATAGTAGCATACGTACTCTCTCTCTCTCTCTCTCGCTTGTAAGGCCATCCCCTTCATCTATAAAAGGGGATATGCTCTCTCCCAATGAAGAGGATCAGTGGACAACTCCCCGATGATCGATCAAGGACTCAACTCCAATGACTCTCCAACTATTCAACCACCCAACGATCAATTTACCCTCTACTAGCTTTAGACACTCTAAGGCTACATAGAGCGCATGCTCGAATACTTAGAGCATGTAGGAGCTCCTGTCACTCTCGGCCATTCGGTCCAGAGTCCGAACAGACCTCTTGCACCCCCATCTTTCTCCCTCTTGTTTGTAACCCCACAACAAACTTCGAGCACATGGGCTCAGGAATAAAGTCATCGACTGACTCAAACTGGATGTAGGGCACGTTGCCTGAACCAGTACAAACCCTATGTCATTGAGTGCTAGGCCACTTCCGATCACAACGTATGACAAAACTACAAATATTTATGTGTTGGTCACTTTCTGCACCGACAGTTGGCGCTGTCCGTGGGGAAGACGCTGTATGTTCACGCTTTTGGTCATCAGATGGCCCACCTCTCTGCCATCTTCACCATGGCGGGCTCAAGCGATACAACTCGCTTTGGCTCATTGGAGTTTCCTGCCCTCCCACCTGTTGGGATGTGGGTTCCTCTCATCTTTGAGCCGTCCCAGGCCTTCCTCTTTGGAAGCCTAGACTTCATCGCCCACTGGCTTGACGTACTACACCTCCATGAGGAGACACTCATTCTGGTGCCCGTCGGAGGAGGCACGTCCTCCGTCGGCTCTAGGACTCCCAGCGACTTCAACGATGAGGCGCCTGCACTTCGCTCCAAGCCTGCGCGGGGCTCAAACCCAACTATGAGTAACATACGCTTTGTTATTTACTCACTATTTACTATCTTTCGTTGATTCTCTGGAGGGACCCTGTTGTCCCTACCACGACCGACATGCGACCGGTTCCCCTATGGCCTCGCATCCCCCATGGAAGTGTATGCCCGAGGGCTCCAAAGGATGCTAGTGCTGCCCCCTCTCACATCCGCATTCGTGGGGCTAGCGAGCTATGCTCCTACCTCTTTTCACGACCTCATAGATGACAATGATGCGAGCGACGGCTCCAACATCAGTGAGGTCGCGGCACCTAGCCACCCTCTATCCTGAGAGTGTGCTATGGCGAACGCTTCAGGACAGCCACTGGTGGTGGCGGAGTCTCTACAGACCCACACCCCTCCAGACCCTCGCATAGATGCCCTCGCATGTGCCCGGAAGCATGGCGAGGAGCTACGACAAAGGTGGCAGAACCAATCGCCACCTGCGCCGGCATGCTCGGCACACCACGATGCGCCCCATGCGTGTAACCCGGCGAGCGGCGCCTAGGGTCGTGCCCGCCAGGTTCAGCACAACATCATCGATGAGGGGAACGATCCCATATAGTTCACTCGGGCTAGTCAGAACATCACCACGGTGGCGATGCTTCTGTGTGGCCTTCCCAAGCCCATCGACCCACAGGAACAGGCGGTCCACCGAAACCTTTAGGCACTGGTGGAGACCGCCGCCGTTCAACAGGAGGAAAGGTTCATGTTGTGACACCGACTCATGGCCTCTCTCCCCACCAGGGGAGCGGGGACGCACCAGATAAATCGCTCCATCTGCTCGCCACTATAGCCGCTAGGCGCAAAATAGGAGGGTGCAGCTATGTCATGGCCTGACCAGGTGCCCGCTCCACACCGGCCACCTGTGCGCAAACACCTCGGGCTGAACCGAGATGCTCACAACGTCATCAACAACCGGCATCGGTCTTGACATGATGATGACGTCCATCGTGCGGCGGTGAGAGTAGGCGACACGGTGAAGGTCGAGATGGCGGACTAGAGGGGGGTGAATAGTCTTTTCTAAACCTTAATCGCGTCGGCTAACCAATACAAATGCGGAATTAAAACTATCGGTCTAGCCAATACTACACCCCTCTATATATGTTCACTAGCACCTTGCAAAGATACTAATCATGCAACTAAGGTGTCGGGCTAGCTAGAGCTCTCCTAAACAATTCTAGGAGTAAGGTTACACAAACCTATGCCACTAGTACTTTAAGCAACAAGGGAGCTCCTATACATGCTAGTAAGCAAAAGCACAAAGCTAACTAAGCTCACTAGCAATGCTCAATAACAAGGCAACCAATGCCTAATTAGAGAGCGCAAATACTTAGCTACACAAACTAAGCAATGTGACTAATAAGGTTACTAAAACCAAATTAGCCACGCAAGGGAGCTACTTCTATGCTACACAAGCAAGAAGGTAATTAGCAAGTTACACAAGCTATCTAATTACAAGAGCAACTACACAAGCTTAATATGTATAAAAGTAATTGCAAGCTTGTGTAATGGGGATGCAAACCAACGGGAAGAACAAGGTTGACACGGTGATTTTTCTCTCGAGGTTCATGTGTTTGCCAACACGCTAGTCCCCGTTGTGTCGACCGCTCATTTGGCGGTTCGGCGGCTAATTGGCATCACCCACCAAGCCCGCACGTCGGGCACCACAAGAACCTACCCCGGAAGTGAGGGTAGCTCAATGACACGCTTTACTAATGTTGCTCTTTGCGGCTCCCGCGGGGCGAGCACAATGCCCCTCACAAAGCACTTCTCTGAAGCCCCGCACAAGCTTTTTGCGCGCTTCGATAGAGACCACCACCAAGCCGTCTAGGAGGTGGCAACCTCCAAGAGTAACAAGCACCACCGGCTTGCAACTTGATCACCTAGTGCCACTCGATGCAACCTCACGATGCAATCGCACTAGAATCGCTCACTCACACAATCGATTTATCACTATCAAGTATATGTGTGATGGAGGGCTCCCAAGCACTCACAAGCATGGACACTAAGTCCCCTTAGGTGCTCAGCACCAGCCATGGCCGAAAGCCACTTCTATTTATAGCCCCAAGGGCTAAACTAGCCGTTACCCCTTCACTAGGCAAAAATCAGGCCGACCGGACGCTCCGGACGTGTTGACCGGATGCTGGACCTCAGCGTCCGGTCGCCCACAGACGGCCACGTGTCCCGATTCCAACGGTCACTTGACTTGACCAGACGTAGCAGCTTCAATTGACCGAACGCTGGACCCCAGCGTCCGGTCATTTCCAGTAAGGTACCCGAGGTGTATTTCTTCGACCGGACGCGTCCGGTCGCACATGATCAAACACAACCCAGCGTCCGGTCACACTCCAGCTTCTGCGTCACCGTACGTCAACCTGACCAGACGCACCCTGCCAGCGTCCGGTGCTTTTAGACCCAGCGTCCGATCAGTTGACCGATGCCAGCGTCTTCGCGATCAACTCGTTTTCACTTCTAACTTCTTCACCCTTGCTCCAATGTGCCAACCATAAGAACTTGCATCCGGTGCAATAGAAAATAGGCATTCCATTTTCCCGAAAGCGCTGAATCCCACCGAGCAAGCTCGGCGGGAGGGAGAGAAGGACCCAAACCCATCTCAACCCTGCAAACACCACCTCCTTTGTAGATGTGCCAACACCACCAAGTGTACACCACCATGTGTATGTGTGTTAGCTTTTCATAATCATTTCCCAAAGGATGTTAGCCACTCAACTTGCCATGCCACTTGATCCTAGCGACGATGCAAAGTTAGATCACTCGAGTGGCACTAGATGACCGATATGCAAACAAGTTTGCCCCTCTTGATAGTACGGCCATCTATCCTAAACCCGATCATAAACTTCTCTACACACCTATGACCTGTAGAATGAAATGCCCTAGGTTATACCTTTGCCTTGCGCATTCCATTCCATCTCCTTCAATGTTGATGCAACACATGCACCAACATGATCAACAATGATATGATCCACTTCATATCATCACATGATCATATTGGTTCATCGATCTTGACTTCACTTGCTCTTCACCGTTGCCATCGTCCATCGGCACCAAGCCTTGCTCAAGCTTCACCGCCACGTGGTCCATCACTCCAAAGCCTTCGACTTGCCCTTCACGCTTGCAACAGGTGCATCAAGCCAAGTCTTGTCTTGATCTTCTCCAGCTTGATCACATGACTCAATGTCATATCTCATGTGCAATAAGCTCCTTCATCATCACATGTGTGAGCTTTGCAACATTTCCAAGCCATTTTCACCTCCATGGCATATGTTGCTCATACACATGTACCTGTGGACTAATCACCTATGTATCTCACATAAACACAATTAGTCCACCTAAGTTGTCACTCAATTACCAAAACAAAACAAGGACCTTTCACACGGGCTTTGATTGGACCATCAAAGGGATCGGTGAAACGCACCCCAGGCGTGGTCACCGACCCAACGACTAGAGTCCTAGCCCGGATGGCCTGAGACCATGGGCCTTTGGCCGGTGCATCTAGAGAGCACCGTTCCCATAGCACTTCCGACCGCCTACCAACATCGCCAAGTATACCAGGGAGACAAACCCCGGTATATGGCTCGAAGACTTTTGGCTCGCCTGCTGAGCCAAAGAAGTGGATGATGACCACTTCATCATTCAATACCTCCCCATTTGTGTGGGGGAACATGTTCGAGCATGGCTCATATTCCTCCCGCATTTGTGTGGGGGTATGGCCCCCGAATACCTATGGTAGACCACATGGGCTGTGCCCCCAGGGGTGGCCTAGCCCACAAGATCAAGGCGTGCACAGTGCTGCTCGGCGTGCACCGCAAGACATTATATAGTACCAAATAGGGTACTTACCTTGTAACCCTGCTCCTCTAGACTATATAAGGAGAGGCACAGGTCCCCTAGCGGACATGATCCATCCAGATCTATGTAATACATCTCAATACAATACACCAAAGACACAAGACGTAGGGTATTACGTCGATCAAATGGCCCGAACCTGCCTAAATCACTGTCTCTGCGCCTTGTGTCACCATCTGGTTCTTGATTACGTGCACCCCCACTAACAAATCTACCATCATGGGATACCCCTCGGTGGACTACCGATGATATTCTATCGACAGTTGGCGCGCTAGGTAGGGGTGTGCGCTTGATCCATGGCGAGCCAGATGGACCTCAAATCAACAACGCGTTCTCGTCATCAATCTTGTGGAGATCCATCCCGATCGACGGTAATGATTCATCGCTGGCTACATTAGCCCCCTGTGACTGTAGATCTAATCTCGGAACCACCTCTGAGGTCACCTTCATCAACAACTCGCTGCTCGCTTCCTCGCTACCAGAGGAGGCAGATCAACAACGATGATCTGATCGTATCCATCGATCGGATCGGTCCGAAACTCATCGATTGCCTCTCCATCGCCAAATTGGCTCTGGACACTCCGGTTCAGTGCCAACCACCCTCTGATCTTGATCTATTGGAGGCTGCTAAGGAAACTCCAGGGGTTATGGCCCTACCCTTCGAGTTCACCAATGCTGCCGCTGCTTACCAACATGCCCTGAGGGGCAGATTCGCCGACCAGGTTAAAGACGTCCATCCTCTCGTTGACCCGATAGCGCCGTATGTCGTTGACCAGACGTTCTATCTAAAGCTAAGTCATGTTTTAATATTCTTCTAAATATTCTCCAATCTTCGTTAATCGCCATAATGTTTCTTTGAGCTGTTTTCTCCATATTTGCTCTCCAAACGATTTTTCGAACCCTCGAACAGTCATGTTGATGCTCGGACGCCTTCAGAGATGGCCATGTCTCTGGCTCCTCTCTACACTTACTACGGGCTCCGTGCTCTGCGTTATGGGTGGTTAGCAGTGGCTCCTTAGTCACACCTGTTCCTCCTACACATGCACGGGCTCCACGCTCGACGTTATGGACTATGGGCTTGCTAGGGATTGAGACTTAACTGTTCGGGTGGTTTATATTAAACATAAATATAATTTCACACCAACTGATCACCGAACTGCATACGCCATTTCATCACCATTGCTGATTTTTCTCCAGAGTTCATTTATTTTTACATCATGTACTACCCGTTCTACATGTTTGTATTGCAGGATCATCGTCCAAGTGATCGGACCACCTGGTGCTCAGACTTCTCCACCGATCAACTGGTCGGACCACTTGGTTCATGGACTCCATCACCGACCAGTTGATTAGACTATTCACCGGTCGCTTCTACTCAATGCTCACTTCATCGCCGACCAGTTGACTAGACTGTTCGTCGCTCATGCTTCATCGCCAGCTACGCCGGTTACTCCTCGGCGCTCGGTTTCTTTGTGCTCGAGGACTAAGTGGGCACACTTTATCGCACAGACGTCATTAGCTACGTCGGTGCTCGGACCTCACTGCCTACGCCTAGGACTCCTCGCTCCTTGGTGCTTGGTCATTGCCAGCGACGTTGGGGACTCCTCGGTGCTCGGTCATCGCCAGCGACGCCGGGGACTCCTCGCTCCTCGGTGCTCGAACATCGTCAGCGATGCCAAGGACTCCTCACTCCTTGGTGCCTGGACATCGCCAACAATGCCGAGGACTCCTCGCTCCTCGGTGCTCGGACATCGCCAGAGATGCCGAGGACTCCTTACTCCTCGGTGCTCGGACATCGCCAACGACGCCGAGGACTCCTCGCTCCTCGGTGCTTGGACATCACCAGTGACACCGGGGATTCCTCGCTCCTTGGTGCTCGGACATCGCCAGCGATGCTAGGGACTCCTCGCTCCTCGGTGCTCGGTCATCGCTAGTGACGCCGAGGACTCCTCGCTCCTCGGTGCTCAGTCATCGCCAGTGACGCCGGGGACTCCTCGGTGCTTAGACATTGTCGCCTACGCTAGGGACTCATCGATGCTCGAACATCGCCAGCGACGCCGAGGACTCCTCGCTTGTTGGTGCTCAGACATCACTAGCAATGCCGGGCACTCCTCACTCCTCGGTGCTCGGACATCGCCAGCGACGCCAGGGACTTTTCGCTCCTCGGTTCTCAGACATCGCCAGCGACGCCGGGGACTCCTCGCTCCTCGGTGCTCGGACATCGCCAGTGACGCTAGGGACTCCTCGCTCCTCAGTGCTCGGACATCGCCAGTGACACCAGGGACTCCTCGCTCCTCGGTGCTTGAACATCGCCAACGACGTCGGGGACTCCTCGCTCCTTGGTGCTTGGACATCGCTAGTGACGCCAGGGACTCCTCGCCCCTCGGTGCTCGGACATCGCCAGCAACGCCAGGGAGTCCTCTCTCCTTAGTGCTCGGTCATTGCCAGCGACACCGGGGACTCCTCACTCCTCGGTGCTCGGACATTGCCACCTACACCGGGGACTCCTCGCTCCTCGGTGCTTGGTCATGGCCAGCGACATCGGGGACTCCTCGCTCCTCGGTGCTCGGTCATCGCCAGCGACATCGGGGACTCCTCGCTCCTTGGTGCTCGGTCATCGCCAACGACACCGAGGACTCCTCACTCCTCGGTGCTCGGTCATCACCAGCGACGTCGAGGACTCCTCACTCCTCGGTGCTCGGTCATCGCCAGCGACGTTGAGGACTCCTCGCTCCTCGGTGCTTGGTCATCGCTAGCGACACCGAGGACTCCTCGCTCCTTGGTGCTCGGTCATCGCCAGCGACGCCGGGGACTCCTCGCTCCCCGGTGCTCGATCATCACCAGCGACGCTGAGGACTCCTGGCTCCTTGGTGCTCGGTCATCGCCAGCGACACCGGGGACTTCAGCTCCTCGGTGCTTAGTCATCGCCAGCAACACCGAGGACTCCTCACTCCTTGGTGCTCGTTCATCGCCAGCGACGCCGGGGACTCCTCGCTCCTCGGTGCTCGATCATCGCCAGCGATGCCAGGGACTCCCTTGGTGGTCGGATCTTGCTACGTCTCATCGGTGTGCTATCAAGCTGCTCCATGCTATTCGGATCAGGGTATTGATCTTGGGCAGCACGTCTAGGGTCTTGATACGCACATGTCAGACAATGTCGGCAAGCTTTTAGACTTGTTTTTCATTGACCCTGCTACAAGATTCATTCTTCATCTTCCAGCAGGCTCAGGGACTAAGTGGGCACACTTCACCTTGCGGTGAATATGCTTGTTCTTATCTTGAGGCTATGCCTAGGGACTAGCTGCCTGCTTGGCTAGTCTTCTACTTTTTGACCCTAGCACCACATGACTGCATCACCTACTGTCAGGCTCGGGGACTAGCTGTGGGGGTATGGCCCTCGGATACCCACGGCAGACCACATGGGCTATGCCCCAGGGGTGGCCTAGCCCACAAGATCAAGGCGTGCACGGTGCTGCTCGGCGTGCACCACAAGACATTGTATAGTACCAAATAGGATACTTACCTTGTAACCCTACTCCTCCAAACTATATAAGGAGAGACAGGGGTCCCCTAGCGAACACGATCCATCTAGATCTATCTAATACATCTCAATACAATACACCAAAGATTAGATGGCCTGAACTTGTCTAAATCGCTGTCTCTGCGCCTTGTGTCACCATCTGGTTCCTAATTATGCGCACCCCCACCGACAAATCTACCATCGTGGGATACCCCTCGGTGGACTGCCGACGATATTCTGTCGACAGCCTACCAACATCACCAAGTATACCAGGGAGATGAACCCCGGTATGGCTCGAAGACTTCTGGCTCGCCTGCTGAGCCAAAGATGTGGATGATGACCACTTCATCATTCAGTACCTCCCAATTTGTGTGGGGGAACATGTTCGAGCATGGCTCAAATTTCTCTCGCACGACAGCATCCGTGACTAGGAGGACCTCAAGAGGGTCTTCATTGGGAACTTTTAGGGGACGTATGTCCACCCTAGGAACTCCTGAGACCTCAAGAGCTGCCAGTAGGAACCTAATGAGTCCCTGCGGGATTACATCTATAGGTTCTCAAACCAGTGCAACTCCCTACCTGATGTCGTTGATGTGGACGTCATCAGCGCATTCCTCTCTAGGACAACCTGCGAGTCCCTGATCCATAAGCTTGGCTACCTAAAGCCCTATACCACCCATGACCTACTCGACATCACCACAAACCACGCCTTCGGTGAGGAGGAGGTCAGAGCAGTCTTCAATGGAGGCCAAGACAAGGGCAAGGCCAAGCACGAGGACCAAGATGAGGGCCCCTCCATGGAGAGGGGTAGGAAGAATAAGAAGGATCGATGCTGAATAGCCAACTCTATGTTGGTTGTCATAGCTGATCGCACGGGCAAGCAGCCCCAGCAGGGCCTGCCTGACCACTTCGATAAGCTCATGGATAGCCCATGCACCAACCATGCTTACCCCGTCAAGCACCTCTACAAGGACTGCGAGCTGCTCAAGCGTTTCCTACGATAGGCGGCGGGCCAAAAGAAGGAAAAGGCAAGGAGGCAGCAACCAAGAAAGGAGGTGCGGCGGGCAATGATGGGGACTGCTTCCCCAACCCTGTGGAATGCATCTGGATCTTTAGGGGATCCGATGCCATCTACTCCAAGCACCAGCACAAAGTGTGCTACCAAGAGGCATGCATCGCTGAAATGGCCATCCCCTCCTTCCTTCGCTGGTCAGAATCTTTTGATCAAAGGGACCATCCATCCCACGTTGCTAGACCAGGACGCTACCCGCTCAGCATCGACCCTATTGTCCACAAGAAGTGCCTCACCAAGGTGCTAATGGACGGAGGCAGCGGCCTTAACATCCTCTACATTGACACCCTCGACGTCATGCGCATCCCTCGGTCGGAGCTCCGCCAGGCGAGCTCTCTCTTCCACAGTGTGATCCCAGGAGCACTGGCATACTCGCTCAGGCAGATCGACCTACCCGTCACATTTGATGATCAAGCCAACTTCCGCTCGGAGGTGCTCACCTTCGAGGTGGTGGACTTCATAGGGTCTTACCACGCCATCTTGGTGCCCATGCTATGCCAAGTTCATGGCGATCCCCAACTACACCTACCTAAAGCTGAAGATGCCAGGACCGAATGGCGTCATCACTGTGGGTAGCACCTTCTCACATTCCTTCATGTGCAACCACGAGCATTTCGAGCTCGCCACTACCGTCATCAACTCTTCTGAGCTCTCGTGGCTCAGGGAGTCATTGACCCCAGCAGTCCTAGACTACAACAAACCAACCCCCTCGACGGCCTTCTGCCCACTCGAGGAGACTAAGGCGGTGGGGATTGACCCCACTGACCCAACCAAAATGGTGCGGATCGAGACCTAGCTCCCGGCCAAATAGGAATGCGAGCTCATCGACTTCCTGCATGCCAATCGTGATGTCTTCGCATGGAAACCATTTTACTTGCTGGGCATACCGTGGGACATCACCGAGTACGCACTGTGCCTCATCCCAGGCTCAAAGCCCACTAAGCAATGCCTGCGCTACTTTGACGATGAGAGGTGCAAGGCCATAGGTGAGGAGGTCACCAAACTCCTGCCAACTGGATTCATCAGAGAGGTATTCCACTCCGACTAGCTTGTCAATCCTGTTCTTGTTAAAAAGAAGACTGAGAAATGGAGAATGTGAATTGATTATACTGGCCTCAACAAAATGTGTCCAAAGGATCACTTTCCTTTGCCGCGCATAGACCCGATAGTCGACTCCACCTCGGAATGTGAGATCCTCTCCTTTCTGGATGCCTACTCAGGCTATCACCAGATCACAATGAAAGAGACTGATCTGGTCACAACCTCATTCATCACCCCGTATGGTTCATACTATTACATAACCATGCCCTTTGTTCTGAAGAACACTGGCGCCACCTACCAAAGGTGCATGCAGCAATGCTTCGCCGATCAAATCGACTTGCTCGATCAGCCTGATCAAGCCAAGCGGCTGAAATCAACAATCGCCGTCTATGTTGATGACATAGTGGTCAAAACAGCTCAACCTTGTGACCTGATCGCAAACTTGGCCATGACATTCGTGAACCTCCAGAGGTTCAACATCAAATTGAATCCTAAAAAATGGGTTTTTGGGGTTTCGAAAGGGAAGCTGCTATGATACATCATGTCCGAACACGGTATCGAGGCCAACCCCAAAAAAATTGTAGCCATCTCTAACATGGGCCCTATACGTAATGTCAAGGGTGTACAAAGGCTCACTGGCTATCTAGCTGCCCTAAGTCGGTTCATCTCCCAGCTTGGCAAGCGAGGGATGCCTCTCTACAAGCTACTCAAAAGGACAGACACATTTGTCTAGACTGAAGAAGCACAACAGGCTTTGGAGAGCCTCAAAGCGTCACTAACGTCAGCCTAATCATTGTCGCTCCCAAACTAGGAGAACCCCTCCTCCTCTACATCGCGGCAAGAAACCACGTGCCCTAGTCATTGAAAGGGAGGAGCTGAGACACCACCTTAAGGTCCATTGACCTGTATACTTCATCAGAGAGGTACTCACTGACCCCAAGGTCCGGTACCCCCAGGTGCAAAAACTCCTATACGTTGTGTTGATGGCGACCCGGAAGCTCCTGCACTACTTCACCGACCATGAAGTCACGATCATCACTTCATACCCGCTTGGAGACATCATCTGCAACCGCGACGCCATAGGACAGATCTCCAAGTGGGCCCTCAAACTCATGGGCCACAAAATCAGGTATATCCCCCATACCGCTATTAAGTCTCAGGCTCTCGCAGATTTTGTCGCCAAATGGACGGAGGTCCAGCTACCGACCCCGGATGTCACCCACGAGTACTGGATGATGTACTTCAATGGGTCCATAATGGTGCCTGGCTCGGGGGTTGGGGTGGTTCTGATCTCCTTGGATGGGAGTAGGCTCCGCTACGCTATCCCCCTCCATTGTTCAGCCTCAAACAACACCGCAGAATATGAGGCCCTCATCAATGGACTACGCATCGCCATCGAGCTTGGCGCTATGTGACTCTACATTCATGGTGACTCAGAGCTGGTCGTCGACCAGGTCATGAAGGAGTCCTCCTGCAAAAGCCCCCTCATGGTAGCATACTGCCAAGAGGTGCGAAAGCTTGAGGACAAATTCTAGGGGATCGAGTTGCATCACGTCCCCCGAAAGGACAACGATGCCACTGATTTTCTCACAAAATTAGCTGCTAGGCGGGATCCGTCTCTGAGTGGGGTCTTCAACCACAACCTCCATGAACCATCCGCCTGCATCCTAGAAGGTCTGATCCAGACACACCCCGATGCCAACCCAGCGCTCGGGGGCTCTAACCTCGACGCTAAACCGGCGCTTGGGGGCTCTGACCCTAGTGACTCCATGATGACATCGTCCGCCGACATCACCATGTTGGCACTCTATCGAACTGACTGGTGAGCACTGCTACTCACCTACCTCCTCGAGGAGGTTCTCCCACCCAAAAGGACTGAAGCTCGATGGATCGCTTGACACACCAAGACATTCATTGCCATCGGTGATGAACTCCACAAGAGAAGTCCATCAGGGGTACTCATGAAGTGCATCCCTACCAACCAAGGGAACCAGCTCCTCCTCGAGGTCCATGCCCAAATCTATGGACATCACACAGCCTCGAGGTCGCTGGTTAGAAAAGCCTTTCGCCAAGGTTTTTACTAGCCCACCACACTATGAGATGCAGAGGAGGTCATTCATAGGTGCGAGGGATGCCAGTTCTATGCTCGGCAAACTCATTTGCTAGCATAGGAGCTCCAAACCATCCCCATCACCTAGCCGTTCGTGGTCTGGGGCCTCGACATGGTAGGAACCCTCAAAAAGGGCTCGGGTGGCTTCACTCACCTACTCGTAGCTGTTGACAAATTCACCAAGTGGATAGAGGTGAAGCCCATCACCAACATCCGCTCAGAAGAGGTGGTCAAATTCTTCCTCGACATCATCTACCAGTTCGGTGTTCCTAACTGTATCATCACTGACCACGGAACTAACTTCACTGGGAAGAAGTTCCTGGACTTCAGTGATGGATATGGCATTAGGATGGACTGTGCCTCAGTCTGACATCCATGTACTAATGGTCAGGTCGAGCGTACCAATGGCATGGTCCTCCAAGGACTTAAGCCACACATCTTCGACCGACTCAACAAGTATGCCGGGCGATGGGTTGCAGAGGTCCCAACAATCCTCTGTAGCCTGAGAACAACCCTGAACTGATAAACAGGGTTCACACCCTTCTTCCTGGCCTACGGAGCTAAAGCAGTGCTGCCCTCCGACATTGACCACAGCACCCCAAGAGTGAAGGCCTTTGACCGTGACCGAACCACAGAGGCTCAACAAGATGCAGTTGACCTACTTGAGGAGGCCTGCGAAACGACCGTCATCCACTCCGCTCGCTACCAGGAGACTCTCCGCAGGTACCACAAGAGGAAAATCAGAGGAAGGATCCTCGAGGTCAGAGACCTTGTGCTTTGAAGGACCCAATCAACCAAGGAGAAGCACAAACTTCTCTCCGCCATGGGAAGGACCCTATATGGTGATCGAAGTGATCTGACCGGGTGCCTACCAACTGAAGGACGACAATGGCTATGTTCTCAACAACACTTGGAACATCGAACAGTTACATCGTTTCTTCCCCTAAAATTTGATCTTTACCATTTTTCTTTCATTCAACGTTCGCACCTGCAAAGCACCCTGGCCCAAACACTTTTTGGCCTAGGTCGCTCGGGGCTCCACGAGGGTGCAATACCACCTCTCTTTTTTACTATCATATGGTAAATACCTTTCTACCCGAATGAAAGGGTAGTCCACTCCTTTAATTACCTTACGTAACTTTGCTTAAAATATTTTGACCGATCGCACCCTGCCTCTACCTATGGTTACGAGCAGCTGAGCCTCATGGGCCACACCCGGGCTCTTAAGGTTTCAGCCTACAGGACGAACGGGCAGGTGCAAAAAAGAAAGAATAAAAAACAAAATTATGCTAAGGTAAAAATAAGGAACGGACAGGACAAGCTTTCCCAAATGAAGTAATTCATCACAAAACGAAAATTGATGTATTCGTCAATACAACTGTTCACACAGAGGCTCCCTCAAAAACTTAAACTATTATATCTGTTGGCTACTTCTACTGTTCCCCAAGCGCATAGATGGCGTCCATGCTCCAGTCATCGGTGTACCCTCTACAGATAGCAGCAAAGTCCAGGTCCAGGTGTCTTCCAGAGGCAGGCACCAAGTACCTCAACAAGTTCATAAGTTCATGGGCATCATCCAAGAGCGTTTACTACCACCAGACATAACCACCACTGCAAGGGCCCCGCCTGGTTCTGCTCCCTCGACTTCACCGAGCGCAATGGGTACCTCAAGGGCATCGCACCCATAGATGCTTAGCAGAAGAGCATGGACCTCTAGACTTTCCCATACAAACAGAGCAACTCCTGGACAGGGATGTTGCCTACCGAAGTATGGCCGCCATAGCTAGAGGATGTCTCTAACATCTCATCAAACTTTATGAACTGGCCAACCTGAGTAGCTGCAGGGGAAAAACCCCCACTAGTGCGGTCCCAAGTAGTTTCCCCTCCGACAAAGCTTGCCCAGAGAAGATCCGCTAGAAGAAGTCCACGTGCAGCTTCATCCCAAGGAAGGCCTCACACACAGTGATGAAGCCG
This sequence comes from Miscanthus floridulus, assembly GCF_019320115.1. Lineage (NCBI taxonomy): Eukaryota > Viridiplantae > Streptophyta > Magnoliopsida > Poales > Poaceae > Miscanthus > Miscanthus floridulus. The sequence continues at coordinate 44,013,076 of NC_089594.1, read as the reverse complement.
GCGATATGCAGCACCCTAGTCGGATTGAGGTGATGTAGCTCCTGGCCCCACTCATTGAGGAGCCCGCACAGGAACCAGTGCACGGGGTATCCTAACCCGCGCTCATGGAAGGTGAGGAAGGAGACAACCTCGCCATCCCGAGGTCATGGGAAATCCTCCCCCGCAGGAGCCCTCTAGTGCGACATATCACACGAACGTCAACTGGTTGACCACAAGTCTAGTAATCCATAGGAAAGTCATCATTACCATAGCCATCTGTTACCCATCCAGGATTTTTATCTAAATAATGAAAATAAATAAATATAACATGGGGTTCATGAGGCTCAAAAGGCTGACACTAGGTTTAACTGCGATTAGCTTTTAGTGAGTCATCTTTTAGCAATTGGGTGGCAACAAGTTTATTCACAAGCCCATGTAAACACATGATCAGGTAAACATGAATAATGAATAGCATAAACAGATAATTATTAGTGATTATTTATTCTATAAGGGTCCAAGGCCGCTCATGACCATGAGCATGGCTGATATACTAGTATGTTTTACACTCTGTAGAGGTTGTACACTTTCACTATGAGTCGTGATACCCATATGCCCGGGTTTATAACTCCTAAAACACTTCCAAGGTGAGTAGGCAGGGTTCACTATGAAGCCTTTCAAAGGTTTGTCTAAGAAGTTAGGGCCATTAGATTCACTCGGCAAATAGATGTACGAACCCCCTTGTCGAATAGCACAATTCCATCACAGTTATACACATAAGAGTAGAGGTTGTCCTATACCTGATTCAGCAAGCCAATCTTACACCATAAAGGTAATCTCTAACAAGCTAGAAAAGATCCTCATACTGAGCTAAAGCCAGAGCCATATAGCCCTCACAGCTGTACTGTAAGTCTCAGATGTTCGCTTACAGATAAGTCCTTAGGGAGAGGAATCTGAAGCATTTAGAAAGTAGCTAAACACTCTAGCCCCCTATTTCCAAGTTGTTAAAAGTCATCTTTTAATGTTTATTGCATATAACATTAGTCAAGTTAGAAAATCATGGTTTAGTTGAGCACTAGCAAAGCTACCCAATGCATATCCCATAGGAGACAAGGTATAAGTTCAATTCTAGGGGATCCCTATCAAGGTGACACATGCAATATGAATTAAATGTATTAAAGTTAATAGGAAACAAGCGGTAGAGTCTTACCGCCTATGACCGAAAGGTCCCGGGTTTGAGTCGTGGTCTCCTCGCATTGCACAAGCGAGGGTAAGGCTTGCCACTGACACCCTTCCCTAGACACCGCATAGAGCGGGAGCTCTCTGCACTGGGTACGCCCCTTTAAAGTTAATCGGAAACATGGATGATCCCATGCTATACTTGCCTTAAACAAAGTGTTCTTGTTGATCCTGCTCGTCAAAGTAGTACTCTTGATCACCCATAAATTGCTCACCGTTAATACTCGATAATCACAGCAATATATAAGCATCCAAAAGCAATCATGCATAGCAAACAAAGGCTATAGATTAGAATAGTACACCAATCAGCATAAAATCAAGATGAAAAGTTTGTAAAACAAATCTACGTCTTGCTACAAACACACAGACGCGAAGATCATGAAAATCAGAGCTAAAATGAAGAAGTTATAAATTAAACAAGATTTCCTTTATGAAAAGTTGAAAACATACATAACAGTAGTATGAACATGTAGATTACACAATTATGAACCTAACACAACTTGAACGGATCAAATCAGAGTTAAAACGAAGATTTTTGGTGTAAAACAAGATTAGTTGCAAAACTGTAAATAGATGAAAACGCATTTTAGATCTAACCGATAAAACAACGTTTTTAGAAGAAGAAAGCGTATTTTGAATCTAATCCAAAAGAAAATACGTTTTCAAAAATAGAAAACATATTTTGGGGACCACGGGTTTGAACTTAGAATCTTGCGGGGGTTCTTTTGCAATTTTACCGGCCGAATCGGTATCATGAAATCTAGACCCTTGGATTAAGATCGGACGGCCCAAAACAGATCAGGAGGGGAAGGCCACCGGCGCCGAGCAGAGCAGCGACGGCGCCATGGCCGAGCATGGCGGTGTGAACGGAACTTAGCCTACGGACTATGGCGAGACGAACCAAAGGCACCAGAAGATAGAAGAAGGAACGAAGAGCTCGGCTAGGTAGCTTACCGAGGCATGGAGCGATGGAGGGCGAGTGCAGTGCACGGCTGTAGCGGGCAGGCTCATCAGCAGCTAGGGATTGGTGGTGCTGCGTCTCGGTGATTCGGCGAGGGCTGCTGCTAGTTCTAAGACGGAATAGAGAGGCGGCGGGGTCAGGCTGCTATTTAAGGCCGAGGAGTCTTGGGTGGCACTGGCAAAGCGAGGCATTGTGCCAGCGGAGTCGGAGTCGACGGCGGCGGAGAATCCAGACTCGGTCATGCGTGAGGAAGAAGAACAGTGCACCGCTGATGTGTGGAGCCAGTTGGTTAGTGACTCGCGCGGGGAAGAGAACGGCGCGGCGCGGGTGATGCTATTAGGGCTGGCCTGCTACGGAGGGAATGGGCCACCTGCGAAGACTTGGGCTGTAGCGGGGAAGCGGGAGGAAACTAGGGCCACGTGGGCGACTGGGCCACGCGGGGAGAACCAGCTGGGCCAGATCCAAGAGAGGGAGAAGGAGAGAAAATAAAATTCCTTTTCTAATTTTCTCAACACAATTTCAAATCCAATTTAAATCCAAATTTAAATTATTTTGCAAATTTTGATCAAACCAAAGCATCATAAATAAAATATGCAGCAGCATGTATGCACATACATGTATGTAAACCTCATATTTGATTTTATTTTTAACAAAGTTATCATTTTTTTAAATTTAAATGCTCACAAAATGCATAATTAAATCATTTTCTACTATTTTAAAATCTTGTAAATTTTAGGGTGTTACAAATAGGGAAGGCTACGTAGGAGAGAAATATACTCTATGTTGTGTTGTCTCAATAGTTTGCATTATATTAATAAAGAAAAAATTCTTCACAATTATATAGGCAAGAAATCTTCGAAAATTCATGTGAAATTGACCGTTCGTCATACCATGATTTGATATATATTAGACTATTAATAATTTTATGGTTTGATAACTTTTATTTGTCTACATATTTATTATAAGACATAAGTCTAACATTGCTATTCTTTTATTTATATATGAATTTTTCTAGACACGTGCGTGTCGCACCTGCATTTCCACCAGTAGAAAGGAAACTAAGTTTCAATTCTATTTGATAACTTCCATCAGATTTTAGCGAAGACCTCCATGATCACCATCTCTACCAAAAGTCTGCAATGATTTTTCACATTCTTTCTTAATTCTTCATCATTATGCAGCAATGACAACGGTTTGAATCAGTTAGGTTGTTCTAAAAATGATCTGCATAACGGTGTTAGACTTCACTATAAGAATACGACCTTCTACGACATTGCACTTCTGTTGTAGAAACCAAAAATTATGTCATGTTTCACAATTTACGACGCACGTGCGATGAAAATGCATTTGTCACCTATTCCCCATACCTAATGATGTTCAGGAACAAAACTAGCATTCTCATCATAATTTTTGCAATGTTCATACTTGCGTCGTTGATTTACGATGCTCAGTTTTCGTCGTTATCAAGCAAATAAAACATCACAAACACATTCACCATGGATGATTATGCATGCGCCACATAGGATAATAAAACATCATAAAATATTGTTGTCATATGATGTGACAATGACTAGGATCTAACGTGGCAATTTAATATAAAGATTTAAATCATCACAAAATATTTGATGGCCCAACAAAGCTTCAGATCAATAACATTCAAACAATTATCATAGTTTCAGATCAATCAAATAATTGTTCCTATTCCAATCTAAGCATCATATAGGTCAAGACTAGTATGTTATTATGTTTTCCCAGGTGCACAAGTTACAAGACCATTATTAAACCTAAACCAACACTAAGTCCTTAACGCCAAGTACAACTGCAACTACACAGTTCTCCAATTTTCGACAATGGCTCACAACATTTTCAATCCATGGATGGGCCCTGAAAGCAACAACGGTAAGAAGTTAAGCAAAGTAAACGTAACCAAGGATAAGAGATAAGACATTATAGACCAAAACATGATTTTTTCACTATTATACCGCAATGCAGAAACATGATCTTCCTCACAGAAGGGATATAGTTTGCCTACTATATAGATGACTATTCATCATGCCTATAAGGTTGCAACACATGCATCTTCTTCAGTAAGAAATTGATTTTTCTGTAGTACCCATTCAATTTTTGCTACAGCCAAGGATATTACATTAGCTAGAAATTGATGATCTTTCAAGTAGTATCAAGCTAAACATTAAGAAATACATATATGTGTTTCGGTTGTCAATACAAATAAGCATGGTGAAGAAGCTAAATGAAACAATGACCATTATGTGTTTCAGTTGCAAAATTTACTAGCTCATGTGTTGTATTACAGAGGCGTTGTTATGTTGAGCTGGGAAAGACAACACTTACCACCAATTCAATCAAGTGGTTTTTACCTGATCAAGCTTGAGATGGCAAACAAAGTTTGCTACAAGTTTCCCACAGCTACCAAATGTCAACCTTAAAATTAAACTAAATTAGATCAGATACTTGCTTCAACATGTTTGCAAAAAACGAGACCAAATATAGACAAGTTAAATTTACTTGCTTGAACATGTTTGCAAATAGCGAGACTAAATGTCACACCCGATTTTAAGGACAAAATTAGATGCACATCATATGTATGCCAGGATCAATTTATTCATACATATGACGACTTCATTACAGTATCATAGCAATGTTCTTACTTTAACGATAACATTATTACAAAATGACTCGTAGGTCTGAAAGAAAATTACATAAACTTTATTTAACTCCAGCGGAATAGGACTCCATCTTCACAGGAAGGTTGACTAGGGGGCAACACCAGCCTAGAACACGTCGTCAGGGTTGAACGCACCGTCTTCAACGCACTCCTCGTCATCACTAGCGTCTAGGTGGGGCAGCAGAGAGGACAAAGAGGAAGGGTGTGTACATCAAAATGTACTTCACAAGTTTAGGAAAGTATGACATGAGGGCCAACATAAGGAAATGCTTATAAGGTTGGACACACGTGCTTAAGCGACACATCCTAATTTTCCTTAAATCCTTAGCACCTAATTACTAGGTGAAATCTACCTTCCCCTCAAGAACCATCTGAACCAACACACGGATCCCGTCCGAGCAAACCAACCATTTCCTTACCAAGGGAACCACCCATCCAAACCAAAGTCGTCTAATCACAAAGAAGTCCAGGCCGCTCTTGTCCGTGAGTACGGCTGATATATCAGTTTTACACTCTACCGAGGTTGCACACTTTCACCACGAGTCGTGCTTTCCCCATCATGCTTCACACTACCTAGGTGCTTAGCGGGGTCACACTACAAGGCCTTTACAAAGCTATAGTTCCCACCCCTGTGCATTCACTAAGGATTCACCGAGGCCCCCTCTTGTGCCACCAAACTCTCCACAATACACAGAAATTGGCAGCTAATTACTTAGCCAGGGCCAGAGCCATATAGCCCTCGTGGCTGCGCTGTTAAGCCGGGTTACATGCTCCAAGAACTGGTCCTCAGAATCCAAGCAGGAACAAGCACAAACCATTCCACCAGTTCCAACATCCACCAGAAAATATTTACCAAATTCTGACAACATACCACCACCATTTCCAACCATCCTGCCAGATTTCCTAGTCACCATGTTGCTAAAACATTACCATTCCCACGTTGCATAGATCATTAGTCAAGATTAAATTATAACATTCCCAACCCAAGACTGCAAGCTAAGCATTGACTTCTACCCATCCAAACCAGGTTTCAAGGATGATATGATAAGTTCTAGTAAACCCTAACATATGATTCAAATTAAGACTGCATGCAAACTAATGGTCTAACTACTCTAACTCAAAGTAAAACAAAAATAGGAGCAAGTATGGTCAAGGACACTTGCCTTCATACTGGAATTGTTCTGGGATATCAAACTGCTGGTCCCGGACGTTCTTGTAATCAGCACCTTCTCCTAACAAACAATAAACATGGCCCACAAAAAAATAATAAGAAACAGTACACCAAAAAGTATAAAAACATGATATAAGCTTTACTAACGCGAAGTACTCGTCGATACAAACTCGTGAGCGAAAGAACCACCTAAAACGGAGCTACGGTTTAAAAGTTATAGGCTTTTGAAATTAGTAGCAAAACTATAAATAAGAAAAACTTATTTTCAGATTTTAAAATGAATAAAACTGAAAAGGAAAAGGGCCAAGGACTGCAGGTATGGAAACTAGAAAATATAGGGGCTGAAACGGATGAATGGCATGACTTATGAAATAATAGTTTAATTTGACACAACTTAAGAGGCTAGATTGCAAGTTCGCGTGCACTATGCTGTGAACTCGGTCCATGAATCGTGGACCGCTGAGGAGCTGTGACAGCAGTCCACCATGAACCGTGTCCACGCTGAAGGTGTATCTGGAGTTGTATTTCTAGATTTATTTTCTCAAAGAAAAACGGCCTTAAAACGTGTATGACGTCGGAGTGACATCATCAAGCTAATAAAGAATAGGCACGCACGACCAACCTGTTCGTGAGATACGTATATGTGTATTTCTCATGTATTTCTAGAATTATTTCTATGAAGAAAAACGGCCGTAATGTGAGTGTGATGTCATGATGGTGTCAACCAGCTAACAAGATTACGAGAGAAATAAGAGCACGGCCGACTGCTTGTTGCATGCGGTCGCTCGTAGGAAGGAGGTCACGGCGGTGCCATGGCCGGACTTCTCTGGCGTGGCTCGGCTGCGAGCTAGAGGGCATGAAGGACGTCAGGGAGAGGCGCAAGCGGAGGAGGAGCTCACCGCACGTCCGATGACAGTGATCTTAGTGACGAACGCAGTACAGAGGAGACGTGCTCCACGGGGAAGCGGACGACGAGCTCCGGCGAGCGAGCACGCGTCCTGCACGAACGACCACGGGTTCCTGTCAAAATGATCGTGGTGTGAGAGCGAAGTCTCTGCGATTTCAATGAAGGAGAATTGAAGAGGAGGCGGCTCAACCGAGGAGATCGCCGGCAGCCGAGGTCGACGCGGCAATGGTGACGGCGGCTGCGACTAGTGGCGCTGGAGTGGATATGGGAGACAAGGAGCAATCGGTTGAAGGAGAAAGGATGCAGAGGGGATCGATCTTGTATTTTATAGTGAGAGGGTCAAGGAACGTGGACGGAATCGAGGCTCGATTCACTGTCATCAACGGCGGCCGTCGGTTGAAGGCTATAATGGACTCCAAACTGCCGAGTGAAGGAGGGAGAGTGAAGAGGGGAATTGATGGATGCGTTGATGCGGTCTTCTTACTGCAGGAGTGAAGGAGGAGGGTTCAATGGAGATCAATTTCTCCATTTACGGAGTGCAGAGAGAGAGAAAGGGCTCTCGGCCGGAGGTTGAAGAAGACTTGACGGGTGGGCCCCGCCTGGCGGTGAGACACAAAGAGAGCACGCGAGTGGGCTGGCTGGGCTGGCCCGAGTCGAAGCGAGATGGGTTGCGCAGCCCAGGAAGGAGAGGGAGAGAGAGCGGAAGGGGGAGCTGGGCTGATCAGATTGAGCCCGAGAACGAGAGAGGTTTTTGATATTTTTCATTTTGTAAATATACGTTTAGAGTTCAAAATTCAAATCTTTTTCATTCTAAATCAATTTTAAAATTCTTTTAAATCATTTCTGAGTTTCGGAAATTAACTCCAACCTTTTGGAAATAAAACTTTGACTAGTTTTTAAATAAAACTTTAATATATTACTTTTTAGAAAAAAGAATAAAAACTTACTCGTATCTAATCCGGCTCTTAATAAATCATTTTCACTCTATAAAATTAATGCAAGCAACATGTATGCAACAAAAAATTTAACTCCTATGTCAAATTAAGTTTAATTTTATAAATTACTATTTTCCTCCAACTATTATTTGGTCTTAAATATAAATTAAATTCTAACAAATTTTAGAAAATTATAAATTTCAAAATTTAAGGTGTTACACCAAATATAAACAAGTTAAAGAGTTAGCAGTCACTTCAATATTGTTATATTGTAGTCAATGCAAAGCCAAAAATATAGTCAATGCAAGTCATTAAGATTTAGTTTAGTTTACTCTTCTCCAAGCCCAGACATGCGCTCATCATCGAGCATGTTTGTTTGGCTGCTGCCATTGTGAATGTTACTTTATAGAGAATGTTACCACACTGGAAAACAAAATTTGCTAATACCAAAACCATATCATTTCTATTCCACTAAATTGCCCAATATTGAGCTATGACACCAACTAAAATATAGTTCTTGAGTTTTGATGGAATATATATCTCTTATACACTACAAGTTCTATCTCTACATGCAAGGTTTCCACATCATCATCTTCCACTAACTATCCACACCATCTCCCATTAATAGCCATGTCATCCCACTAACTTTGAACCTCTTAATGCAAGCTATCCACATCATCTTCACTAATCACAACTACTTTCAATATATAAGAAATATAGAAGATATCCATATATTGCTATTTGTTTTGTCTTTTTGTCATCTTATAATTCGATCTAATTATGTTTTTTTATTGAATTCTTTCATTCCCTTACCCAATTTGATAAGAATAGATGTAAGAACCAGTAGAAGTTACTCATACATGCAAAGATTTTATTTCTAAAAAAATTCAATAGCAATGTGTGGGGTATCCTTCTAGTACCATAAAGCCATGAACCAAAAATATTAGTAAAGCTAAAAGGGGGTGAATTTTAATGGTGATATAAATGGTATTCCAAATAAATCTTGTGTGAAATGACAATCAAAACATAAATGTTGTATAGTCTCCAAAGAACTACAAAAGCAACGTTTGAGACTGTCTTTCCAATTTCTTTTTTGCAATAGTATCTTTCATGAGAGTGACATATTTGTTAAGATACCATTAAAAATTTAGTGGTATTCTGATTTTCCACATTAAGCATTTATTAGGAACTGATTTGTATGATACGAGTTTACATATATACAACATACCGAGAAAATACCACTACTAAGTAGGCTCCAAATAAAAATATCTTTGTCACTTACATAGGTTAACAAATGCTACTTATGACACAAACTCATACCATGCAATCAAGTTATTATGCGGTAAAGACCTTCGAATGAAACATTCAAAGGTGTGGTACTTAGTACATGTGCAACCAGTGCCTCCTTTTCCCTCACAATATTGTATGGAGATGGTACTCAATTTTGAGAGGTTTGTTGACAATCCATGTGTCTTCCCAAAATCAAACCGATGCCACTATGTGTTCAAAAAGATCCTCTTGCCAAGAATTGGTCTTTGACTTTCATAAGTCTGGACCAAAATGTTTTATTTGAGAGGTATTTCCTTGTTAGAAGGTCTTGCCATGTTCCTTCCTTCGTTGATAAATTTAAAAAACCATTTTCTCAATATACACTTATTTTGATATCTAGGTTTTGCATGCCTAACCCACCAAAATCCTTGGGTGTGCACAGTATGTTCTAGTTAGTGAGTCTATGCTTTTTCTTGTGTTTGTAACTTTGCCAAAAGAATCGATTGAGCGATAGTAGTCTATTTTTTGAAGGACTCTGCTAGAGACCTCAAAAGAAGTAAAGCATATGCATGGCTAAGCTTGTCAACACTATGTTAATCAAAACAATTTGTTCTCCTACTTAGAGGAGTTTTCCTTTCTAGCTAGTTACACAACTTTTTCTTAAACCACTCCTTGATCATAATTGTAACACCCTAGCTCATTAGTAGTCTGTAGTAGTTGTGAAGTTGGCCCGTGTAGCCCATGTATAACTACAAAATAACACAGTTGTAAATAGTTAGGAAGAAAAAAAGGAAAACAACACCTGCATATCAGCCTAGACAAAACCAATCACATGATTGTAACAACTCGAATTCTGGGTAGCAACTACTATAAAACAGAGCTGTAACTCAACAAAGCAAGAGTAGCACAGGACCAGAAGCAATATGCCACAAAAAGAGAAAACGCGCGCATAAGCGCAATTCAAACAAAGGTCGCACACGTGGCCCAAATAGCAAAAAAGCATAGGTTAGGCTAGCCGGACGGGTGGGTGAGCGTGGGTGCGTGCGCGAGATGGTGGCTTGCAAATGCCGGTTTATGAAAAGGTTTTATATGCTAGTGTGCGATTATGTGTGTAAGTGTATGTATGTCACTATGCCAGATTTTCACATTAGAGACGCGTCTAGACTGTCATTAATGATGCAGAAAAAACGTGTCATTCATATTGCCTCTCTGATGTGAACACATCGGTGACGTATAAAAACGCGTCACTAATGACCTTCAGCAAGACGCGTTCTGCCAAAACATGTCACTAATGATCTTCAGCAGCAACACGTTCGGCCCCTATCAAAAAACAAGCAACACGTTCAGCCAAGACGCGTCACTAATGACCTTCAGTAGGGACGCATTCAGCCAAGACGTGTCACTAATGACCTTCAGCAGCGATGCGTTCAACCCAGACTTGTTAGTGATGACCCTTTAGCAGCGACACGTTCAGCCCAGACACGTCAGTGATGTGGATCTCAATAGCGATGTGTCTCTAAAAGCGTCACTAATGACAATTGACAAAAACAAAAAAAAAGGAAAATCCGAAGGTATATGGCAAGATGGCAGCACTTGTTAAATATGAATTACCAGTTGGGAGAAGGGAAATATTTCCTACCATGTTGCCACTTCCTCCAAAGCAAAGAGCACACAACCAACAGGCGCATAGAATATGCTGTTGTTTCCTTGTAAGAAAGGAATAATAAGTATTTTATTCTAAGTTAGATTTTATCTTCACAAATAGTGTACTTGCGGCTAATAGAATAGCTAGTATGCTTTAACTTTAGGGATACCAGACCCAGCAGCAGTAGGTGCACATTATTCTGTTAATTGACAAGTTATATTGATCAGCTAGAGAATCAAACTAAATGGTCTGATATCCTATTTGCAGTCAGCAATTAAAATAAGGATTGCAATTGCAGGCAGACTTACATTTAAACAAAAACATGTCATTGCTGCTCTCTATCTTCCCTGATACTTACTTTTCTGCACAAAGTACCTAAACAACAACAAAAACACTTGAGTTAGCGACGAGTACCAAAAAAGGGAGGGGTACCTAATATATGTAGCATGTAGAGCCAAGCCAGCGGTGCCTAGGAACCTGCACTACAAGCGATCTCCTCGGACATCTCTACAAGTCCCCGCGCAAACAGTGACTGAGCGGCGAGCAACACATCTTCTCGCGGTCGGTGTAAGCCACAGCGGCCTCGCGTTGCCACTGGAGCTTCCCCTGGAATATAGTAGCTTAGCGACCCCATCATCCGCCCATGCCCACATCAGCAGCCCTGCCCACGTGTCCTGCAGTTCCTACACATTCTCCGTCGCGCGCACCGCCGCTGCCACCGTGTAGTCCTCCCGGGTGAAAGGTCCTTGTTTGGTTTTGGTAATTGAGTGACAACTTAGATGGACTAATTGTGTTTATGTGAGATACACAGGTGATTAGTCCACAGGTACATGTGTGTGAGCAACATATGCCATGAAGGTAAAAATGGCTTGGAGATGTTGCAAAGCTCACACATGTGATGTTGAAGGAGCTTAAATGCACATGAGACATGACATTGAGTCATGTGATCAAGGTGGAGAAGATCAAGACAAGACTTGGCTTGATGGACCGGTTGCAAGCGTGAAGGCAAGTCGAAGGCTTTGGAGTGATGGACCGCATAGCGGTGAAGCTTGAGCAAGACTTGGCGCCGATGGACGATGGCAACGGTGAAGAGCAAGTAGAGTCAAGATCGATGAACCAATATGATCATGTGATGATATGAAGTGGATCATATCATTGTTGATCGTGTTGGTGCATGTGTTGCATTGACATTGAAGGAGATGGAATGGAATGCGCAAGGTAAAGGTATAACCTAGGGCATTTCATTTCACCGGTCATAGGTGTGTAGAGAAGTTTATGACCGGGTTTAGGATAGATGGCCGTACTATCAAGAGGGGCAAACTTGTTTGCATATCGGTCATCTAGTGCCACTCGAGTGATCTAACTTTGCATTGTCGCTTTCAGGAAAATGGAATGCCTATTTTCTATTGCGCCGGATGCAAATTCTTGTGGTTAGCACACTTGAGCAAGGGTGAAGAGAATGGAGAAGATGCTGGCATCGGTCAACTGACCGGACGCTGGATCTGAATGCACCAGACGCTGGCAGGCTGCGTCTGGTCGCACTGACGTGGAGTGTAGCAGTAGCTGGAGAGTGACCGGACGCTGGCTGCGTCCGATCGCGTTCGACCGGATGCGTCTGGTCATGCTCGGGAGCTTACTGGAAACGACCGGACGCTGGGGGTTCAGCGTCCGGTTAGTTGAAGCTGGAGCGTCCGGTCAAGTCAAATGACCATTGGAATCGGGACACGTGGTCGTCTGCGAGCGACCGGACGTTGAGGTCCAGCGTCCGGTCAACACGACCGGAGCGTCCGGTCGGCCCGACCGTTGCCCAGTGAAGGGGTAACGGCTAGTTTAGCCCTTGGGGCTATAAATAGAAGTGGCCCTCGGCCATGGCTGGTGCTGAGCACCTCAAGGGACTTAGTGTCCATGCTTGTGAGTGCTTGGGAGCCTTCCATCACACATATACTTGATAGTGATCATTCGATTGTGTGAGTGAGCAATTCTAGTGTGATTGCATCATGAGGTTGCCTCGAGTGGCACTAGGTGATCGAGTTGCAAGCCGGTAGTGCTTGTTACTCTTGGAGGTTGCCACCTCCTAGACGGCTTGGTGGTGGTCTCCGTCGAAGCCCGCAAGAAGCTTATGCGGCGCTCCGGAGAAGTGCTTGTGAGGGGTACTTATGCTCGCCCCGCGGGAGCCGCGAAGAGCAACTCTAGTAAAGCGTGTCATTGAGCTATCCTCACTCAAGGGGTAGGTTCTTGCAGCGCCCGATGTGCGGGCTTAGCGGGTGATGCTAATTAGCCACCGAACCACCAAGTGAGCGGTCGACACAATGGGGACTAGCGTGTTGGCAAACACGTGAACCTCGGGAGAAAAATCATCGTGTCAACCTTGTTCTTCCCATTGGTTTGCATCCCCATTACACAAGCTTGCAATTACTTTTTATACATATTAAGCTTGTGTAGTTGCTCTTGTAATTAGATAGCTTGCGTAGCTTGCTAATTACCTTCTTGCTTGTGTAGCATAGAAGTAGCTCCCTTGCGTGGCTAATTTGGTTTTAGTAACCTTGTTAGTCACATTGCTTAGTTTGTGTAGCTAAGTATTTGTGCTCTCTAATTAGGCATTGGTTGCCTTGTTATTGAGCATTGCTAGTGAGCTTAGTTAGCTTTGTGCTTTTGCTTACTAGCATGTGTAGGAGCTCCCTTGTCGCTTAAAGTACTAGTGGCATAGGTTTGTGTAACCTTGCTCCTAGAATTGTTTAGGAGAGCTCTAGCTAGTCTGGCACCTTTGTTGCATAATTGTTATCTTTGCAAGGTGCTAGTGAACATATATAGTGGGGTGTAGTCTTGGCTAGACCGTTAGTTTAAATTCCGCATTTGTATCGGTTAGCCGACGCGATTAAGTTTTAGAAAAGACTATTCACCCCCCCTCTAGTCGCCATCTCAACCCTTCAAGTGGTATTAGAGCCCGGTCTCTCATTTGTGGTCTTCACCGACCCGAGAGGATGGCGCCTAATGGGCTAGATGGTTGTGAGAATCACATTTTTAATGGCACTAACTTTGCACTTTGGAAAAATCATATGCTTGATCATTTTCGTGCAAAGGGACCTAAATTTTGGTGGGTTGTCACTAGTGGTCTCTCCCATGTCTTGGATCATAGAACTCTAACCAAAGCTCAAAGAGTCCTCTATGAACTTGATGCAAATGCTTGTTGTTTTCTATTGGATGCTTTATATTTTGATTTGATGAAGCAAGTAAACTACAAGGGGACCGCTCGTGAGATATGGGACTCCATGAAGGACACCTTCGGTGATTCCTCCACATGGGATGATGGAAAATTCAAGAAGGAGGATGAGCCCAAGAAGGAGACACATGAGTGTGTTGAGCATAACCACAATTTGGTGATTGTGGAAGATTGCTCCACCTCATTGTCAAGTGAGGATGATGATGATCAATCCACTACAAGTTCACTTGATAAGGTTGATGATGATGCCACAAGTGTTGCAAGTGATGATGCTACCCCATGCACACTTGATGGTAATGATGGTTCATGCTCAAGCCATGATGATGCTACTACAAGCTCTCCATCTACATCACCACATTGCTTCATGTCACAAAGTGACACTAAGGTATCAAATGATAATGTGGTTGATCATGTTGATTCATATGATGAGCTTGTTAGTAGACTTGCTAGCATGACCATGTCTTTAGAAAATGAGAAAGCTAAAACATTGAAATTAGAAAATGAAAACTCATTTCTAAAGAACTCTTGTGAAGAACATAAGAAATTAAATAATGCTTATAAATCTTCACTTGATGAGCTTAAATTGAATCATGAGACACTACTTGCATCTCATGATGAATTATTAGAAAAACAAGCTTCTCTCATTAAAATATTTACAAAGAAACTTAAAAATAATGAGAGCTCATCACATGGGTCAAATGATCAATCACATATTGTTGCTAACCCTTGTGATGTAGGCAAGAAGCATGTATCCACCTCTTGTGATGATTTATTAGATATGCCATGCTCTTCACATATAGATGCTTGTTCTACTTCTATGTCTTGTGAGACTAACATTTTGAAGGAGAACAATAAGCTCAAAAATGAAGTGAAGAAATTGAGCAACAAGTTAGAGAGGTGCTACAACTCAAAAGTCACCTTTGAGCATATGTTGAAAACTCAAAGAAACTATGGTGACAAGTGTGGCCTTGGCTTCAAGAAGAAGATGACAAAGGGCGAAATGAAGAGAGAAAGAAAGATGAAGAAGCTACAACAAAGAAAGCTCTCTCATATCATGTGCTTCCGGTGTCATGAAGTGGGACACTTTGCTAATGGTTGCCCTAACATCGAGAAGCTCAAGAAGCTAAAAGAAGAAGAGAGGCTTAAGCATGTCAAGTGCTTTAAGTGCGGCACTTGGGGTCATCTTACCTCAATGTGCCCAACCAAGCAATTGGTGAAGCAACAAGTGAAGTCTCAACCAAAGCCACAAGTTGAGCAAGAGAAGACACCCCAAGAGCAAATCAAGATCAACCAACATGATGGTGATGATTTGATGATCAAGAAGAAGAAAACAAGAAGGGGTGGAAAGGCAAGGCATCCAATGCAAACTCAAGATGCCAAGATGATGAGCAAGAATGATGATGAGAAGAAAGTCTATGCTCACATCAAGTGCTTCAAGTGTGGAAGTACGAGACACTTTGCCTCTAAGTGTCCTAACAAGCTTGAGAAGAAGGCTCAAGCAATCCATGAGAGGCAAGGCAATGAGAAGCACTACATGAGCAAAGAAGAGAAGGCTCAATCAAAGAGAAAGTGCTACTCATGCCCACACATGGCTCATTCATGTCCCCTAGGTAAAATCTCTAAGCCTACTTCAATTATTGATAATGATATGCTTAGAAAGGATGGTAATGGTACCTCTATGGTTGCAATTGCAAAACATCCCGCTACTCATACTAAGGCCATGCCTAAGTATGTTGCTCCTAACTTGAGAGGACCAAAACTTGTTTGGGTACCATCAAAAAGTGGATGATTATTTGTAGGTACCATCGGCATTGGAGGCTTGATTCAATTATCTTCATAGTAATCATCATATGTTGAATCAAGATATGAAGCTTAGTGCACATCCAATCCCAATGCCATGACAAAATGAATGAAGCCCAAGTGCTACAACATACAAGTATCATATTCAAGTTGTGGTGATTTATTGAAATATTTGATGACTTGCAAATAATTGAGATAAAGCTTGCTAATTGGATGATCATGAGCTAACTAAGGTATATCTCTTGTTGATCATTTCATTTGGGTGCATATGAGTTGATTGAATTGGATAAATATGGAATGTTGCTTGCTATAAGATGATTGAATGGATAATTGCTTAGTAATCAAGTTTGGATTGATTTGTGTTGGATAAATTCATGAGATGACATTTAGTAAGTGGATTGAATGGATATATGTCTTATGAAAGTATTCAAACAAGTTAGTTTCAAGTTTGATTCATATTTGATGAAGTATAGCTCAATTGCTTGAAATCTGTCCTATATTCAAAATCTGAGCTAGCTGTGATCATAGCCATGTTTGAGTATTGAAAACTTACTGGATTGGCATGAAAATTGGTGTACATGCTCTAGACTTATGGTATAAGATGCTGTAGAAATTTCATGGAAATTGGATAAGAAATGCTTTGGTTTTGGAGTGGTTCTTGTCAGCTATAGTGCAGCAGTTTTCAGCATGTAGCAGTGGTGGAAGAATTAAAATTTTGGCAGTCATATGAGATCAAATGAAGCTAAAATTTTTATGGCTGCTAGATAACTTAGTGAAGCTCATCTCCACCAAATTTCATGATATTTGGATTTGTACTTTGAGAAATATGCTTAGTTCTTTGGAGAGTACAGAATCTGTCATAAAAGTGACAAGTATTGGATTGATCTAGAGTCACTTTGATTGAAAGGTCCTCAAGTTGGAAACATGTTTACAAGTGGTTGAGGTACCTAAGTTTGGTTTTGAGATGATCTAGAAGCATGACAAGCAAAGAGTACAAGGCCATTTGAGTGTGGAGTGTATTTTGCACATATTTGGTACTCAAATTAGAAGATCAAGATCAAACTCAAGATGAAGATGAAGTTTAAGTTCTAGTGACTATTAGAAATATTTTGGTAGAAAGAACAGAACTTAAATAAGAAGAAAGAAAAGGACTTAAAGAAGGAATCAAGGTTACTCATCAAGATTAAGTCCATCACTTGGATCAATCAATCAAATCATTTCAAGTGAGTATCAAGAATGGTTCTTGGAGAGAGATCACTTCTCCCTAGTGTAGGGGCTTGCCGCCTATGTGTAGGTAAACCAAGTGTGGTACTTGGAAGGCTAACATGGAAGTGGTGATCCGAGGAACATTTGAGATGCTTAGTTGAAGCAATCAAAAGGATTGATCAAGAAAAGCAAGCAACACCTAAAAGAGAGCTAGTCATGATATTTCAAGTGGTATTCTCATATTGATGCTCTCATGCAAGCAAAGATCAAAAGATAAAGCAAGTCAACCACAACAAGAAAGTGCATTTGATCACAAGTGGTATTCATTTCATATGGGTGAAGAATGGAATTCAAAATTGGTATCTATTGGTCTTCACCAAGCTTATAACACTACTACAAAACAAGGATATTGTATCACTTTCTTGTAATATATTTATCAATGTGTTCCAGTGAAATTTCATAGTAACACAAAATATGTGTTGCAGACTTCAGTTGTAACACAAAACACTTTTTTTATAAAAATATGTTACTGACAATAATTATAGTGGCACAAAATTAATGTTACAAGTAAAATGTTACAAAAGTGTACTATGTTGTAACACATAAATGGAACATATAAAATGTGTTACAAATATATGTCCTATAGTAACACAAAATAATGTTACAATCCAAGTGTTACAAAGAAACATATACATGTGGACCTTCTATTCATAGGCGATATGGACATCGCACCTAGGTGTCGCCAAGGCTGTTAGGCAATCACATCGTGGTCATCACATGAGAACCAAGTACCAATGAGTAGGCGATGCCAGAGCCTATTGTCAATTTATTAGGCCGAGCTCAAGAGACTCTAGATGCTAGATCACAAGAAGTAAAACAGGGAAGGAATATTGATATTTTAGACGTTGTTGCGCGAACCCACTAACCTACTACTGTATAGGTTGATCGAGAATTTCAAGTTTTTGGTTCACAAGAATACTAGTCAAATTTACAAAACATTGTCATGTAATATTGTTTTCTATGCTCAAAACCGGAGTGCAAATGTTTTTTGTGGTTTTGAGTCTAACAAAAAGGCTATGCAAAAGCAGTCATGTATGGCAGCCACAAAATGTTAAATCTAATAAGTAATCACCCAAAAAAATGGTCTCAAAGTTATAAAATGCATAGAAAGGCCACGGCAAATGGCACTTCAGTCTGGTCTTTAACTGATATTTGAGGCAATGCGAAACATGTGCCATCACAAATGAAATAGGAAATTCGAAAACAACCTCGAACATGTTTTGTGATAATATTCAGAATATCATGAACCATCGTCTAAGACATTTACATATAGAATGTGAAATTTTAAAGGGTTTGACAATAAAAGAAAAATGTATGCTCTCCAACTTCACGTCCACGCATCCATCATACTTTAGGCTTGAACAAGGTGACTAGGAATGCCACATGACATTAGTAACCTACAATTCAAGAAAAAGAAAATAGTTTAAGAATGTTTCTATACATTAATTGGAAAACAATAATAAAGCTTCTAAAAGTAAGACAACATGCCTGACTGATTACGAATATTGTGTTAATATAGATGCAGCTATTGACCAAAAGAAAACTAGAGTCACAACATGAGCAAATTTCGTCCAATGTAACCAAGACTTATTAGAGTGAGCATCAGAGAGAAAGCTTTCATGCATAACCATTGTGGGTGGTTGTATGGTCCTAATACAACTGGCCAACAACTATGGGTAGAATTACACTTCCCATATGGGTTAAAACCATCTGTTGTTCCAAATCTCATGAGAAGAACAAAGAATCTTCAGCCCTGCACAACAATGTTTGGGAGAAGAATTACAAATGAATAAGAATACTTTGCAAATTTAGCATGTACATGAAAAACTTCGGATTCAACTCACTGGGCAATGCTCCTGCAAAATGTTCGTATGTCAATTATCTTGTAAGTTTCAGAAAATCGATAAGGTATATACATGTTCGATAAGGCAAAAGAATAAAGCGTTGGATAATTCACGAATAAGAATCAAGTATAACATAATAATAAGAATTAGACTAAAGTACATATTTATAATGTTATTTGAACTTGAAACTTTTTTTGAAACTCTGAACTTGGAACTTGAGAACAAGTAAAGTGCTATGGTTCGGATAGGATAGTCTAGAGCATGACATATATAAAAACTGGAATAAAGAATTCAAACCTAATTTTACCTTGTGCTTCCTGATTGTGACAGACTCTCCTCATCCCGCTTAAATCATTTTCCCCTATGATTGCTTTGCTGTAAGGAGAAGATAATTTTGAAGACTATAAGGTACAAATGACAAATGAATTTTGGATTATAGTTATCAGAATAATATATGCCTATCAAAGTTGTAAATCAAAATTAATTTATTTATGAGTAGTAAACTTTGAAGGGTTTGGAGCATACTGAAAGAAAAGTGGAATTAATATTTCAGTAAATACATAAGGATAAAATAAGATGGACCACAGGATATGTAAAGCACTTATTTCTATACAGTTTGTGACTGTTATTCCAGATTAGTCTGTGACAGGTACTGCTTTAACTCTTAGAACTAAATATTGCACACTAATCAGTATGTGAACCATGTTTCGGATCAATCTGTGACAGTAAGAACTTAAACGAGGTTGGAATTGAATATTACACTAGGAATTGATCATTCTTACGTTATTATGTCATTCAATACAAATGAGATCAGAGAGGAAGATCAAATTGTACGTACCTTACAAAGCGGGCATCCACCGTGACGGCCTGACGGACTGGAAAATTTCAAACGGAATCAATCGCCGTGGCAGGGATTTCGGCTCGCCAACTCGCCGAGCTCCGACGGCCTTGCTTTTTGCAAGGAAATATGGATCTTGAGTTCTTGACGGCTGCTGACTGGGGAAGTTGCTTTGCGAGGAATAAGGATCTTGCGGTGGAAACTTTGCACTACTAGAGAACAGACTTTAGAACGATGTCCCAATTTGGCATTAGCCTCGGCATTTTTTGCCCCCGGGACTAAAGGACCCTTTAGTCCCGGTTGGTAATACCAACCGGGACTAAAGGTCCCTGCCCAATGGTCGTCCGCGGGGCAGGGGCCTTTAGTCCCGGCTGGTATTACCAATCGGGACTAAAGGTAAACCTTTAGTCCCGGCTGGTAATACCAGCCGGGACTAAAGCTTTTAGTCCTGGTTTGGGTGATGCCCCGGGAATAAAGATTAATCTTTAGTCCCGGTTTGGACCCCTAACCGGGACTAATAATCCCGGCCTATAATTCAGCTCATTTCTTCCTCCCCGAGCCCGAGCCATTCCATTCAAACTCACTGCCTCTGTTTTTCAGCTTGCTGTTGTTCTTGCTCTCTCCCCCTCCATTGGTGTTGCTCTTCGATTTTGGAGGTAACAAACTTAATCCTCTTATGTTTTATCAGTAGCTTATCTCATTTTGCGATGTAGATGCATGTGTAACTTTATATGTTGGACTTTATTATGATTTTATATGTAAACTTAGAAAATTGTAGAAAATCCGTACTAGTTGAACTTGCGGACCGTGTTCAAGTCGGCGAGCATGTTCTCTGCCGAGCGGTAACGGACGTCAAGGAGGAGCTTTGATTCTACGAGGGAGAGCGGCAACGGTCGTGGAAGACCGTGTTCCCTTTCTCGTAGAATCGGAGCTCTTCCTTGGCCTAGTACGGTGCCGTCCGGTGGAGAAATGCTCGCCGAGTTGATCACGTAAGCAAGGTCAACTAGTACGGATGGTTATTTATTGAAACATGTTTTTGAGCTATAATTTGATGGATATTTGATAACTTCAGACCTACAAATGTCATCTACAAATGTTACTATCCTCGGCAACCTAAACGTCCGCGAGCTCGCCGATATCGAGCAGGTCACTTAGAATTATTTTTTCCATGAAATGAACTACTTAGAAATCATGCCTTTTTTTAGAATTAAATTTTCCATGAAATGAAAAACTTAGTAAATAGTTAGAAAATTATAGAAAATCCGTACTAGTTGAACTTGCGGACCGTGTTCAGCTCGGCCAACATGTTCTCTGCCGAGCGGTAACGGACGTCAAGGAGGAACTTTGATGCTACGAGGGAGAGCTGCAACGGTCGTGGAAGACCGTGTTCCCTTTCTCGTAGAATCGGAGCTCTTCCTTGGCCAAGTACGGTGCCGTCCGGTGGAGAAATGCTGGCCGAGATGATCACGTAAGCAAGGTCAACTAGTACGGGTGGTTATTTATTGAAACATGTGAAATCCGTACTAGTTTTGTTTAAATATATCATTTTAGAAAATATGAAATTTACACTAGTTTGCAAAAATAAGTATAGAAAGTAGATGACAACTGGTACCGGATCATCGGCCTCTTGTTCGGTTGCGAAACGACTGAGGCCAGAACTCCCTCTCATTATCTGCGGCAAGTGTAAGCAGAAGATTGTGATGGAGTACCGAGTCAAGAGACAGGGACCCAACAAGGGCCGTGTTTTCTACAAGTGCCCGGATCGCGATGTGAGTTTCTTACGCATTTTATCTTTATGGCTAATTGACCTGCTTTTCTTGAATATTTTTGACTAAATATTTTTTGGCTTTAATTACAGTGGGAGGGCAATGGATGCGATGGTTGGTACTGGGAGGAAGATTATGCTACATACGTGCAGAATTTGGGTGCGCTTGAGGTAGCGGCTGCTGCTGATGAGGCAGTGAGCCAGCAGGAGAAGCTTATTGATATTCAACAGAAGAATGATTTGTCTGTTTTAGTTGCGTACGATCACGAAATAATTATGTTACTGAAGTGCATTGTAGTTTTAGTTTGTTTAGTGATAGTTGGGATTGCTTACGTTGTAGCCAGACTTAGTTAATTAATCAACCGTGTGTGTGTCATTTATGTTGTGTAATAAAATACTAAATTATGTTCAAGGTTTTCATAATTTGTCGTGTAATACAGATTATGTCACGCCATTGGATGTACAATGCCGATCGCCGCTCCCAAGACTTTATTGAGGGCTTGCACTATTTCTTAGGTGTGGCCGAGGCAAATAAGCGGGATGGTTTCATGTGCTGTCCATGTGCCCTATGTAAGAATTTAAAGGAATATTCAAGCTCAATGAGTCTTCATTCACATTTGCTTAAGTCAGGTTTCATGTCAAACTATATATGTTGGACTAAGCATGGAGAAAGCGGGGTCATGATGGAAGAAGGTGAAGGAGAAGATTTAGACATTGATGACATTATTGCTCAGTATGGTGCCTTTGATGATACTACAATGGGGGGAGATGAAGAAGAGGTAGCGGTAGAAGATGATCTCGGTGATGCTCTTGGCGATGCCATTCGTGATGCACAACAAGAATGGGAAAGTGAAAAAGAGAAAGTTAAGTTCGAGCGCATGCTTGAGGATCATAGGAAGTTGCTATACCCGACGGCCGAAGAGGGGCAAAAAAAGCTGGGTACAACACTGGAATTGCTACAATGGAAGGCAAAGAATGGTATATCCGACAAGGCATTTGGGAATTTATTGAACCTCATAAAGAAGATGCTTCCGAAGCCAAATGAATTGCCCACCACTACGTACGAAGCAAAAAAGGTTGTCTGCCCATTGGGATTAAAAATCCAGAAGATACATGCATGTCCTAATGACTGCATCCTCTACCATGGCAATGAATACGAGAATTTGGATGAATGCCCGGTATGTAAAGCATCGCGGTATAAGATCAGGCGCGATGATCCTGGTGACGTCGAGGGTGAACAACGTCCTAGAAAGAAAATCCCTGCCAAGGTTATGTGGTATGCTCCTATAATACCACGCTTAAAACGTTTGTTCAGAAATAAAGACCATGCAAAGTTGTTGCGGTGGTATAAAGAAGACCGTAAGGTAGACAATATGCTGAGACACCCAGCTGATGGGTCCCAGTGGAGAGCGATAGACAGGGAATTTCCAGAGTTTGCAAATGAGGCTAGAAACTTAAGGTTCGCCTTAAGTACAGATGGTATGAATCCTTTTGGAGAGCAGAGCACTAGTCATAGCACTTGGCCAGTTACTCTATGTATCTACAACCTTCCTCCATGGTTATGTATGAAGCGGAAGTTCATTATGATGCCGATCCTCATCCAAGGTCCGAGGCAACCTGGCAACGATATTGATGTCTATCTGAAGCCATTAGTTGAAGAACTTCTAGTTTTATGGAACAAACCAGGTGTACGTGTCTGGGATGAGTACAAACAAGAACACTTTGACCTACGAGCAATGTTGTTCGTAACAATCAATGATTGGCCTGCTTTAAGTAATCTTTCAGGTCAGACAAACAAAGGATATAATGCATGCACACATTGTTTTGATGACCTTGACAGTATATATTTGAAAAGATGTCGAAAGGTCGTGTACCTTGGCCATCGTCGATTCCTTCCGTTGAATCACCAAGTAAGAAAGAAAGGGAAGCATTTTAAAGGTAAGCCAGACCATCGGAAGAAGCCTTATAACCGAACCGGGGAAGATGTACTCGCAATGGTCAAGGATGTGAAAGTAGTATTTGGAAAGGGACAAGGCAGTGAATCTGTTCCCAAAGATGCTAAGGGACACGCACCCATGTGGAAGAAGAAGTCCATCTTTTGGGAGCTACCCTATTGGCAAGTCCTAGAGGTCCGCCACGCAATCGACGTGATGCACCTAACAAAGAATCTTTGTGTGAACCTGTTAGGATTCATGGGTGTGTACGGGAAGCCAAAGGATTCACTTGAAGCACGCCAGGACTTGCAGGGCATGAAAGAACGAGACAATCTTCATCCAGAGAAGACAGATGATGGACGTCATTACTTAAGTCCTGCTAGCTACACGCTTAGCAAAGAAGAGAGGGACAACATGTTCGAATGTCTAAGCAGCATCAAGGTCCCATCGGGATTCTCCTCCAATATAAAGGGTATAATAAATGTGCCAGATAAGAAATTCCTAAACTTAAAGTCCCATGACTGCCACGTGCTTATGACGCAATTGCTTCCAGTTGCTTTAAGAGGAATTCTACCTCCACATGTATGTCTAGCCACCGTGAAGCTATGTGCATTCCTCAATGCAATTTCTCAGAAGGCAATCAATCCAGTGGAACTAGCTACTCTACAGAATGATGTGGTTCAATGTCTTGTCAGCTTTGAGTTGGTGTTCCCTCCATCCTTCTTTAATATCATGACACACATCCTAGTTCATTTGGTGAAGGAGATTAGTATTCTTGGACCTGTGTTCTTACATAACATGTTCCCCTTCGAGAGGTTTATGGGAGTCTTGAAGAAATATGTGAAAGTCCGTTCTAAGCCTGAAGGAAGCATCGCCCAGGGCTATGGAATAGAGGAGGTCATTGAGTTCTGTGTTGACTTTATTCCTGACCTTGCCCCGATTGGTGTTCCCGAATCACGACACGAGGGGCGACTCAGTGGTAAAGGAACTTTAGGGAAGAAAACATATATCGGCATGGAAGACGATTATTTCAATAAAGCACACTACACAGTTCTTCAGAACTCGTCATTGGTGCATCCGTACATCGAGATACATAAGGAGTTCTTACGATCCAAATTTTCAGGGAAGACTGAAGCTTGGATTAGGCGTCAGCACATGGAAAGTTTCAGTGGTTGGTTGCGAAAAGAATGTCAAGGCGATGACAATATTGATGAGCAACTGTATTTGTTGGCTAGGCAGCCATCGTGGCATATCCTCACGTACCAAGGGTACGAGATAAATGGGAATACATTTTACACAGTTGCCCAAGATAAAAGGAGCACCAATCAAAATAGTGGTGTTCGCATAGATGGAACAGATCCAAATGGGAATATACAAACATATTATGGCCGCATAGAAGAGATATGGGAACTAGACTACGCACCTAATTTTAAAGTCCCTTTGTTCCGGTGCCAATGGGTGAAGCTGACCGGAGGAGGGGTAACAGTCGACAAAGAGTATGGAATGACAACAGTGGACCTCAACAATATTGGGTACAAAGAGGAACCATTCGTCCTTGCTGCCGATGTGAGTCAGGTGTTCTATGTGAAAGACATGTCTACAAAATCAAAGAGAGGAAAAAACGAAGACATCAACTCAATGATCAATGAGCCAAAGCGCCACATAATTCTTTCTGGGAAAATAAATATAGTGGGAATTGAAGACAAGTCAGACATGTCAGAAGATTACGAAAGAAATGTCCGAATTCCACCCTTCATAGTGAAGAAAGATCCAAGCATCATGTTAAATGATGAAGACACTCCATGGTTACGACAAGATCATAACCAAGGGTCATACGTCAAGAAGAAATTCACTGTTGTGCCCGCATGATACAACGATGCATGTTTAATATATTATGTTTTAGAGACGGATATTATGTAATATGTTATGACTTTGACTCTAGTATTATGAACTCTAAATGACTTCAAATTGAAAAGTTTTGAATACCAAGTTTGTTAAACTCAAAAAGATCTACAATTGTTGTTTTGGTCAACTTTCCATTTGAGAAAGTTTGGACGGTTCAAATTTGTGATTTTTAAATTTCGACGCCTACAAACTAGTTTTCGGGACCCTAGATTGTCTCAAATTGAAAAGTTTTGAATACCGAGTTTGTTAAGCTCATCAATATATACAATCCTTATATAGGCCATTTTTTCATTTGAGAAAGCTTGAACAAAATGTAGTTCAAATTTCACAAGTGTGTGACATAGTTTTAGAAAGTATATATGAGATTCAAGAAGTTGTGACTAGTGTTTGATAAAAATTTCTCAAATGGGAAAATGAGCTATGTAACAATTGTAGATCTTTCTGAGATGATCAAACTTGGTATTCAGAGTTTTTTCATCTGAGGTCATTTAGTGTCTCATTTGAGCAAGTTTGACCAAGTCAAATTTGGTCAAATAAAAAAACAACACTTTGACTCTAGTATTATGAACTCTAAATGACTTCAAATTGAAAAGTTTTGAATACCAAGTTTGTTAAACTCAAAAAGATCTACAATTGTTGTTTTGGTCAACTTTCCATTTGAGAAAGTTTGGACGGTTCAAATTTGTGATTTTTAAATTTCGACGCCTACAAACTAGTTTTTCGGGACCCTAGATTGTCTCAAATTGAAAAGTTTTGAATACCGAGTTTGTTAAGCTCATCAATATATACAATCCTTATATAGGCCATTTTTTCATTTGAGAAAGCTGTAGAACAAAAAATACTATATTTTCTCTATTTTTATAGGTTCAACAAAAAATTCCTGTCAATTTTGGTCAAAAACCGAGAAAAAATTGAAACATTGACGTTACAATAATGTGATAATAAATTTCCTATCGAATAATATTAGTTTTATTAATTTTAAGTTAGAAATATATTTTTGCATTAACAAAATACTTAGTATTAGTAACATTTATATTCTATATTCATAAAAGAAATTAAAAACTTTAGGTTACAAAATTTTCCTATTTACAATAAATAATTAGTTAATCAATAGTATTTTTTAAAATAAATATTGCAAAGTATTGAAGTTGCTATGGAATTAATTGATTAACCTAGTATTAAACAAAAACAAAATCCCAGGCCTTTCCAATTACGCTGGCGGGTTGGCAAATTTTTCAGGGCTTCAGTCCCGGCCCAGACCAAGAACCGGGACTAAAGGGTGGGCGGCAATTTAGGTGCCCGCCAAAAAATACCTTTAGTCCCGGCTGGCAACACGAGCCGGGACTAAAGGACATTTAGTCCCGGCTGGTAAGACCAACCGGGACTAAAGGGTTGGACCTTTAGTCCCGGTTGGTATTACCAGCCGGGACTAAATGCCCTGTAGTCCCGGCTGGTGTTACCAGCCGGGACTAAAGGGTCGCAGGCTATATATATCGAACGTCTGTTCTGTTCATCTTCGATCTCGCCTCCGTCGCTCAGCCGCCCGCCTGGCCGCGCCATCCGCCGTCGTCGAGCTCGTCTCTGCCGCGCCGCCGTCGTCGTCTACCCCCGCCCGGCCGCGCCATTCTCCAGGCCTGCATCGCCGCATCCCGTCTCCGCCGCCGCACCCGACCCCACCATCCGTCGCCGACGCTTCCCGCGCGCCCACGCCGTACGGCCTCCGTCGATCGAACTCGATATGATCTGCTGCTCTCGATCGGCTTTTTTTTAGATTTTTTTTACAAAGTCTCGGCTGTATGTTAGATTAAAATAAGTACATGTAGTTTATTGTTAGTTTTTTAGTTATTTTTAGATAGTTTTTGATATATTAGATTTAAATGTATTAAAATTTAATTAGTATTTTATTTAGATAGTTTTTTTAGATAGTTTTTTATTATAGTTTTTGATATATGTTAGATTAAAATGTATTATCTTACTAGTTTATCTAATTTCATGTTAGATTTATTTAATTGGATTTAGTAATTATATATTCTATCTCTCTATATATATTATATCTAGAGATAGATTCTATATGTATACATATGTACTTAATTATTTCTATATGTATATATACATGTACTTATTTTCATGTGTTGAGAGAGAGAAAATTGTATCTAGAGAGACATTCTATGTGTATCACATGCATATCTAGAGATATAGACATATGCACTTATTTCTATGTGTTGAGAGAGAGAGAAAATATATTGTATCATTCTATGTGTATATATATACATGTACTTATTTCCATGTTGATGAAATATTATGTGTTATTATATTTAATTGGATTTAGTAATTCTATATGTGTTATCACATGTACTTATATTATGTACCATAGTAATTCTATCTATGTGTTATCTTGAAGATACAAATGGCTGCTCCGAATGATAACTTGAGTGATGACATAATGGCGGATATTATCAACGCCGGCACCAATGTGGATGTAGATGACACGAGTCAGTACTTTGCTGATTATGAGGATATCCTGAATATGCCGGTGGTTGAAGATCAACAAATTGTCGCGCAAGAAAATACTGGCGAGGTATATTCGATTATCTATCATCTCTTATAGATGCATGCGTACGTATATTTGTTGTTAATCGTTGTGTTTGTACTCATGTAGCCGGTCTCTGGATCTACATCAACCACCAACAAAAGTAGGAAAGTCCGAGGGCCAAAAAAGCCATTAGAGGGCCGTTTCATAATATCAGAATTCGACACCGACACCGGCAAACCATTGGGACCACATGCTCAGACATATGTCAATCAATGTGGGTTCGTTGTAAGGGATAGGATCCCAGTTAGTGCTCGTGAATGGAAGCAGAAGATATCCGCTCCTAATGTTAGTTTTGTATCTGATCGTGACAAGAACCTAGCTTGGAGTGATATCACTCAACATTTCACATTACAAGCAGATGATGCTTTGAAGGAGCTAGTGAGGGATTGGACAATGAAGAAGATGGCAACATTGTTCCAGAGTTGGAAGAAGACATTGTATAAAAAGTTTATCTTGAAGAATGCTACGCCGAATTTCAATGCTAAGGCGTTTGTCAAGTTGGAGTCCCATTGGGATGCCTTCGTAGAATACAAGACATCCCAAGACAGTGAGGAACGTGTGATGAGGAATCGGCAGAATGCCCGACAGAAGCAATACCATCATCGCATGGGATCAGGTGGTTATAAGAGTGCTATTCCCAAGTGGCAGAACCTAGAAGCAGAGATTACTGCCAAGGGAATCATACCTGAAACAATAGAGAAGAACTGGCCTCAACGCGCGAAGAATTGGTTCTACGCTCATGGGGGAAGCCTAGACCTAGACACTGGCAAGCTAATTTTCGGCCAAAAAATTGAGAGAGCAACACAGAGACTAGCTCGTGCTAGGGAAGAAGCTGATAGTGGTGTTTTCAAGCCCAACAGAGAGAAGGATGAATTGACATATGCACTAGAGAATCCCGAACACGGTGGTCGAACAAGAGGCTATGGGGCGGTTCCGTGGCTACACGCATTCCCAGCAGACAAGGATACCTACAGAAGCCGCCAAAGAAAGAAGGATGAGGAGGCAGAACGAATCCGTGCATTGGAGCAATTTGTTGACGAGTCACGACAAGCATTGCTTGAATCACGTGAACGAGAAAAATCTCTTGAGGCAAGAATGCAGGAGGAGATCAAGAGGCAAGTGCAGCTAGCAATGAGTCAAATGCAATCGCAATCAACGCCGGGAGTCACCATTAGCCCCGTTGGTCAGATGAAAAGTAGTTGTGCTTCTACGGAGCTGCCAGTTATTCAAGACGACGCTGGGTTGCGCTTCCCTGTTGATGACATTACCGAGCCTCTAACAACATGTGAGCTGCACATTCCAGATGGTAATAATGCATCAATCATGGTGGCTGTCGGGGTTGTATCTCCAATAGACCGAACGAAGACACCAAGAATCCATGGGTCAGTTATTCAACCTGGATATGCTAGCGTCTCGGTCGATAGAGTGCTCAAAGGTTACAGCAATGTTCCTCTTGACATTGAAGGCGGTGATGGGGAGAAGACACTAGGAGAAGCAGAAAAGACATTTATTCAATGGCGCAAACGCTTCATCATCATTCCTGGGGCGCCACCGCTTCCCCTACCTCACCCTAGGTACGAATGAAAGTGAATGAAATATTATTTTCCATTAATTTTCTATTGGCTTAAAAAATAATTGACACACAACTTGTTTTTGTAGCAGGGTCTCCCCCCAGCCTAGCCTAATCATTCATTCCCCATCTCATCACAGCGTCGCGGGGGGCGAGACGACTTCATCCCCACGGCGATCGCCAACTCCTACACCGGCCCCATCGCCTCCACGACGATCTCCAACTCCTACACCGGCCCCACCGCCTCCACAACGATCTCCAACGCCTCCACGCCGGTCTCCACCAACACCGGCCACATCGCCTCCACGCCGGTCTCCAACACCGCCCCCACCCCCTCCACAGCGACGCACTACAAAGACGTCTAAGGTCCCGGCGGCAAAGAAGACCCCGAGAAAAAGAGTTATTTCTCAAGAAATACTTTCTGAAAAAACTGATGAGCAAATAGCAGCTGAAGAAGACAAAAAAGTGAAAGATTTTTTTATAGATACCAAAAAGAAGAGTCAAGCGAAGCTTAAGGAGAAGCCGTACTTTTACCTACCACGAGAGGAGCTGAGGCAGAAGGTCGATGCTCACAAGAAAAAGATGATTGAACTTCGTAAGCCTTCGCCACTATCAGACTATGACCGCTCCCTCGTGAAGTCACATGATGCAGATAAGAAAAGGAAAAGAGCATCAGGGAAGGATGTCCCATAGCTCGGACAACAGAAGCAACCAATGCAAAATCTTGTTGTTGCTAATCAATATGGTTCCAACATAGAAGTCTATCGACCAGACAACTCTGGAGAAGTGTCGGTTCAAGCCCTTAATGCTTTTTTTCAAGATACTGGTTTAACCTTGGATCAATTGACGGGCAAAGCTCCAATCCAGAACCTGGAAGTTGATACCTGGAAGACTTATAAATATGGCAAAAGTCTGTACAACCCTGCGGCTCTGAATGAATTGGGTACGCAAATGTACTTGCTCAACAAGTGGTACATGCAGGCGTGTGGCAGGGGTGAGCAGTGGATCTTTGTCAGATTTAGAGACCATCATTACTTCCGTGGCGATGACATCTTACATATTAGTTTCGAAGAATTGCATCAACTATACCACATGGACGCTCTGGACAAATCAATCATTAGCTCCTTTTGTTTGTAAGTGATTCTTACTTTTATTTAATAAACTCACTTCCATGCGTACGTGTATATAATTATCCTCACATGTAACTTATATTTATATACAGATTCCAGATGTCAGAGCTCCAAAGAATACAAGACACCAGTGTTGGCTTCATTGATCCTTATATCGTATTCAAAACCGGTATTATTGTCAAGGAGCGATGGGTATCTGAAGCACAGGAGAATATCATGATGTTCTTCGTGAAGCAGCACGACAAGACAACAATACTTTTCCCGTACAACTTTGAGTAAGTGTTAATAATAATGTAGTCTACACATTTTATGTAATATCAATACAACTTATATGCATGTACGTGTGTGTATAAACCAATGCAGTTTTCACTGGATACTCATTGTCATTGAGTTAAACTCAAGTCGGTTACTAATCTTTGACTCGTTGAGAAAAGAACGGGCACTATACCAAGATATGATAGACATTATCCAGGGGTAATTTCGATCTCTCGCGCACAACTATTATTGAATAGACTTTGCCATAATTTATTAACGATCGTACATTATTGGTCGCACAGGGTTTGGAAAGAGTTTATTCAGGCAACATCGTAAGGATTGCAAGGCACCACTTAATGTAGTTGAAATACCAGTAAGTTGTACTATATACACTTCCCCACGTGTTTAATTACTATATCGTACTTCAATTTACGTGTGAGATGATGAGAATAATCTTCTTCTCGTACAGTGGTGTTTGCGGCAGGAACCAGGTAATAACTTGTGTGGATACTACGTTTGTGAATTTATCACTGCGCACATAAGAAGAACTCCTAAAGATGTCCTCAGAGTATGTATATATCATTTTTTATTTATTTTTAAATGAATATATATACATATATGTGTATTAATACTTTTCCTTTTATTTCAAATGCAAGACTGAATGGTTGAAACGAAGGGTCATGCAAAAAGACCATCTGAAAGCAGTTCAAGAGTCAATAGCAGGATATCTTCTAGAAAAAGTGCTAAATCCCAACGGCGAGTTCTACTTTGATCTTAAGGAATAAATGATGTAAATTAAATGTTTATTGATATCGTTATTTTCGAGAACAAGATTATGAAAGTGTTGTATATATACATATATATATATATATATATATATATCTATAATATATATAGTTTCATACTTTATTCGAATATAATAATGCTCAAGATGAGAATTAGATATAATTATACGCATGCGTGTATTTATATTAGCAGCGTAGAATACGTACATAAAAACATATTATATATTAAACAAATACATGTAAACAAATTAAACAAAAAAAAAAGAAAAAGAAAAGGAACCTTTAGTCCCGGTTGGGGTTACCAACCGGGACTAAAGGGTGAACCGTTAGTCCCGGTTGGTGTTACCAACCGGGACTAAAGGATGCGCCAGGTTCGCTCGGCTGGAGGGCCTTTAGTCCCGGTTGGTGTTACCAACCGGGACTAAAGGTCCCTCTTTAGTCCCGACTCGATGACCCGGGACTGAAGGTTCCACCTTTAGTCCCGGGATCGTTGTCCCGGCGCGTTAACCGGGACTAAAGGCTGTTACCGCACGGGACAACAAGTCCATTCTATAGTAGTGTTGGTGGGAAAGGGAAACCAATTAACTAAAAAAATGGTGGGAAGCGATTCCACCGGTTAAAAAAATGGTGGGAATTATTCGGTGGCCAAATTAGATTGAATGAAATACTGAGGAGTGTATAGATGATTTTTTTTGTGGGAAACAATTCCACCGGTCAAAAATATTCTAGTTAAATATGAGGAGTTTAGAGATACGACGAGTTATCTTTCCAGGAAAAAAAAACATAGCACAGTTTCGCTTATATGGAAAAAAGGTGACCTTTTTTATTGAACATCGATCAGTATTAGCAAAATTTCTTTTAAGAAATGACAACATGTCGGTAGCAATCGAATAAATATATGTTGAATATACCTCCAAATTATTGGGTAGATGAAAAAAATATTGATGCAACTCTTTTTTAAGGAATATAGCTGTCACATAAATGTTGAACGTGTACAATGAAAATGTTGGGGTAGATAAAAAAATATTGATACTAGTCTTTTTTCTGAGTCAATTCTGATTTACCTTAGTCTTTCGAATGTTTTTAGAAAAAATAAGAACAATATTTCATATAAATAAATTTAATCTTTAACTAAAACTAAAGTAATTAGTCATATTCAATTAATGTTATTAGTTATACAAAAATAATAATTTATTATTTCATATTAGTTAATTTTATTAGTCAATACTTTTAAATAGTTTATAGTGCTAAATATTATATCTGGTAGTGATAGGCTGTAAATAAAACTTCATGACTTTCTCATATAATGTTGGATGAAAACGAACTTTATACCAAAGTTGTAATACTTGACGAGATTAGTTTATACTTTTTTATTTGAGATATTTTGGATGTCCAAATATGCATCACAAGATTTTATAGAGTTAATACCAAATGAGTCCATATGCTC